>NW_003546267.1:176525-208350 GCF_000090795.2 Amphimedon queenslandica | reverse complement strand
TATATATTTACTGATACATATTGGTGTCCTTATGCTATGAGAAAGTTTACGCTGATTCAAATTAAAACAAGAGTTACTAGATTGAACACTGGCCAATCATTAATGTATTTGCTCACTATGTAGCAATGCACAACATATGCACAAAAAAACAAACACCAATTACCCTTTACATTAAAAGCAACAAACAATGACATTCACTACTATAGGCTGAGGCTGTTTGTAACACATGTACATATAAAGCAACAACAATTCAAGTTCAGCAAGTAAATAGCACTCTCATTCCCTCCATCCCTCCAATCATCTTCATCAACTCACCAGGAATACTAAGGCCTCCACTTCTCTTTCCTCAAGCTTGTTCTACTTTATTATTTTTTTAAATGATAATAATGGTGTTTCCTACTTCACCTTGTCAGTGCATGGAGGCACTTGGAGGCAGAGAGGTCAAAGGTTTAGTCGTGACCCTACTGTTGTCCAACACCTCTTTCAGGGGCTCTCTGGAGAGCCGGGAATAGTTTTATGTGGGCTACATCGTCCCGTTGATCCAGCTTCTGTGGATGGTGTTATTTGATTGTTGACTGTTTTGTAACTATCTTCATAATAATAATAATTGTAATAATAATCATAGCAATAATCCATTGCTATTATTATTATTATTACAACAATAGAGAACTCAACATAATAATAATAATAATAATAATAAAGATTTACCTTCTAATGCTTCTAGAGAAGCCTTCTCTATGTTCTCTTAGACTATTGCTGTAATAACTAACTTGAGAAACTTAGCTAATAACTTTATGCCATGGCCATGCATATACTGAGCAATAAACTCAGCACCCCTGACCCACGCATTCGCTATAATGTATAACTAGCATGCGTACAAGCAGGAAGAGCATGATTGGCATAAGAGCAGCAATGGAGATCTTTTTTGTGCTCGTTTGCACTCTTTGTGTTGCTTCTACGATAGTATTGAGAGCCAATGACACAGAAAAGGACTTTACCAAAAACTTTACCTTTAGCATGGAAATAAATGGAACCTGTGTACCAGTGGAGCTCTCCGAGCTGGAGCGGGCCTTAAACGGAACGGGCTTGAGAGTCAAAGACGTCCAGTGTGCCTCAGCTAATCTAACAAAACTCACTGATAACCTGAGCCGCTTCCAGGAACTGGACAACTGTGTCGATCACTTCACCTTTTGCAGTTGCTGTGACATCTTTGCAAGTGGATTCCCTTACTCTGGATTGTACAACATAGCCAATTCCAGTGTGTACTGTGAGATGGAGCCAGATAACCATGAAGCCTGGCTAGTGATATTCTACAGGGACGGTACAGATAATAGTGTAAACCACAATCAGCCATATAGTCAGTATGAGAGATATCAAGGATTTTGGAACGTCAGTGATAATCATTGGATCGGATCGGAATTTATGCATAACTATACTCAGCTCTATAACACAATCTTACACATTGAGCTAACAGCCAACAAAATCAAGCATATCCTCTTGTATGATCACTTGAGTATCAGTAGCAAAGAATCAGGATACAGACTGAATGTTGGAAACTATCATGGGACACTCCCTAATTATCTCTCACATCACAACAACAATCCATTCTTAACCCCAGACAAAGACACCAATAGCTACAATTGTGCTACTCTGCATCAAGGTGGCTGGTGGTACAATGAGTGCTGGTATGTGTTATTTACAGGGACGACCATTGAGATATATTGCGGTGAGTACATTTTTGAATCAGCTAGAATGTCGCTATTAAATGAAGAGTGCACAGAGTGCTAGTAGTTTCATGCCATACAAAAAAATGGTTGAATTGAGTTGTCACAGGGTTGTTTATTTAATCGACATTTTTTTCTGTGTCCCTAATAATAATAATAATAATAATAATAATAATAATAATTGATGTTTCGGGCTTTTTCCTCCCTCTCTTTGTCTTTGTCTCTTTTATTGTTCTTATAATGATAATGATAATAATAGTAATAATAGTAATAATAATAATAATGATAATAATAACAACAAGGTCAATGAAAGTGCTCTTCTCTCGTCGACTCAGGACATCCGTTCTTTGGCCCTTCTCCTGTCCAGCAGTATTCCTCATGCTGCAGGTGATTGGTCAGAAGTTCTTCCTTCCTCATAGACCTTCATCTTTTTGACTGTGAATATCAGCCCAGTTTTGTCGGAGATATTAGTTGTTTCAGTGACACCTGCCCTGCTGATGCTTTTAAAGATAATGCTCTGGCATGTGGAGGTAACACAGAGTTTCTAGGCATCATGCTTTGGATATCATTCACTCCATTGTTGTTTTAAAGCATCCAGCTGAGTCACATACTCTGAAGCAGATGGCTAATGGAGAAGATCACAAAAATCACTCATGCAAACTGGTACTTCACGTGATGTTGCTTTAGCCACAGCTTAGCTTTATGAATTATGTGATTCCAACAACGTAAGTGATGAACTTTAGATATCTTTCAATAGTATCCAATGCCTTTTCATCATCTGTTGCCATTGGTATCATTTGACTCCCATTAACAAGAGATGGTAATTCCTTAACATAAACTCTGAACATCTCAGTTTTCTTTTGTGTACTACGAATGCTATTTGCATCACAGGAAACTTTGATAATAAAACTTTTCTAAAGATTAGTGGTGATACGTAAAAATTTTTAAGCGAAAAACTTATCATACAGCAATAAGTGATGCAAGTTTCTTTCAGCAATAGAAAGCAGTCTGTTTATATCTTTCAGCATTGAATTGAGGCCATAGATCACAGTGAGGTCTGGGTGAGTGACAATTTTTCATGAAAATTAAAAAAACCATCATGAGATAGCACTAGTTTCTGTCGTTGCTTTCCTTGTAAATTGCACACCTGCTTGGGATTTCTTCGACAAAGAACTGTTTGATATTCTGATAGAACTGGTTTGCATATACTTTTTGTAGTCAACAGATGGTGATTGCTCTTGCTTCTCAACTTCTTTCCTAACTGAAGCACAGGTTTGTTTCTTCAAAGTCGTGTATAGTCAGTTTCAGTTTAGAAGAAACGGAAGTAAATCAATATTTTTGTCATTAAAACATCATGTGTAGCCCCGCCTGAACATGGCTGCAATCTGCAAGCTCTGTCATTCTTTGAGCGTTTCTTCTCTTTTAACTTACTTTACTATCTATTGTACCTCTACAGTGATTGCTGCTACCTCCATTTATTTTTTTCTTGTTTTTGGTGCCTGTTTTCTGCTGGTATAGAGGTTGGAATACGGGTGAATCAATGAGTGTGCTGGCAATGAAGAACAACTAAGATTGTGAAAGCTGTGGAGTGATATAGCAAGAATTATCTTCAAGAGAAAGCTCCTAGTTGAATATTAGTAGGTCTAGAGAGCTTGATATGTTTTGTTTTATTTTTAAAATAAAAAACATAATTTTTGACTGAGTGTAATGAGATGCAAATGATATTTATTGGAGTGACGCACACGATTCGTCATGGCGGCTCCTTTCATCTCAAGCGGAAGGACCCATTTAGAACCTTCTAGAGTACCTAGAAACTCAAAAACTGTTATGGATTTTCGGAAAAACCTGTTATGCAGCTATACCAAATTTCAAATCGCTAGCATTAGTGACAAAAAAGTTTTAAGGGGTGGTGGTGGCTTCTTCTCAACTGAAACCGACTATACTTCTGTGACACTTTTCATCTCCTCTGTAATGAATAACAGTATAGTATGCTTATCATCCTTTGCAAAAGGATAAAAGAATCTTCTAAATGAAGCTAGGTTCATTGCATTCAATCAGGATCTACCAAAACATAGCATTATGTCTTAACAATGACTGATGTAGTTTGTAACGTTTTACAGCCATAATTCTTTCAAAACAATATATCACACTTCCAGTCATCTAGGAGTAACAAGAAAGTATAAGCCGTATATAGCTAAACTTCACTAACAGCTAGATCTGGTTACCTTTTCCAACTTTATCTCTAGTTACAAAAAGGGACACTTCTTCACCTTTAGGATTTACAGGTGGTTGATCTAGATGGCAGACAGTTTTGTCCACCTGTTCTGAGTCTGTTAAAATACTTACCTCTATTTCTGGGACAAATCCTTGAATAAATCACTGTTGGGGAATGTAATAAGGAGATGGAGTTGCAAACATGCTTCACCACGCTATTAAATCACGTAACAATCAGTTCACTCACGTGCATCTGATTCTATACGCTACCATAGATTTACACCTCTTTTTAAGTCTGTTGTCCATCTGAATACACATGTGCAGTTGTTGTCCATTCATTTTAGTGCATCTGCACATGCGCAGTGGAAAATGGAACGAAAAAGGTCTAAAAAATAGTTTTGTTATCTTAACATCAAGTGTCATTATAACATTTTGTAATTGTAACATGAAGTTGTCATTATAACAAAAAATATGTAAGGCCAGCATTTGCTATACTTTTCCACGTAAGAACACATGTAAACATATAAACAGTTATCACCAATGTATGTATGAGATGTATAAACTTGATAAGTCACACATGCAGACAAAAGTATTATAGCTGATTGATGCATTTTTTTATCCTGTATTCCATGACATGGTCATTCCTTCCTTCAGTTTCATAAAAGTCATTGTTTAAAAGAACCTGAGAAAAAATAATTATATAGCTGATGGCTGGACATCTGGTAGTACAGCAAGAATGGCTGTGGCTGCATTATCTTCACTAAAACTGTTAATTTTACCTACATGTATAATATAGTATCAAAGTTATTTTACAATATGCAATTTGTATAAATTACATGGTCCACAATCAAGGTCCCAGAAGTTAAAAATTTTATTTTGGAGATATCCGCACATTAATTGCTGGTGTCTCCTAGCAACTGAAAACGGCAAGTTTTTAAAATTTCATTTTTCAGTGTGCAATGCGTTTGAAGTATGCATTTTTGGCTTCCAATCTCATGCACCAAGTAAACTTTACAACAGGCCCATGTATCGATCTTAGCTACCCAGGCCATCTTATTTAGCGATTGAAGTTGAGACAACCATTGACATTGGTCTGTGCCTCGATCTAAAGTCGTCTGGACTCTGGAGACTCCCTATTCCCCGGCTTTGTACGTGTCGGTTCCCACCGCGAGCTCCAAGACCAATGCCCAGACTTCATTGACAGTTGAATTGAATTCCAGCTTATTTAGCTTTCTAATATGTTGCTTTGTATCTTTTATTTTATAAAAAAATTTCTGTCAAAACCACAGGGATACAAATAAAACCACAGGGATGCATCACATTTGTAGCATAGGCAGTGCTTTTGATACGCCCACTCACTATTATACAATAAGTTAGATAAGAATAAAGGAATTAAATATTTACCTTACTTTAAAAGGAGACTAGAAAAATGTACTACAAAATGCATTTTGGTAGTAAATAAATGACTTGCTGAGATAGCATTTCCTGAATAAATAGTGATACTGCTTAATAATTTCACTTAAAAATTCAGCTACTGATTGTGATAAACTTTGGGCAGTATAAATATTATGTTACTTGTAACAACAATAAGTAACACTGCCAATTAAAGTTATCATATGGTACTTTATCTTTATGGAAAAAGATTAGCAAACAGCCACATTTGAGACGCTAAACAAAAAAAATAATACTTTAAATACTTTGCTCACTTTAAGGTACTGCATCATGCTGCATAGTCTGGCCTGCATGTGACCTGCATGCAGGCTAATTATGAATGCAATGAATTGAATGCATGCACACAACCCAGGCTGCAAGCATATTATTTTTTCCTTTTATATGATAAATAAAACAATCTACAACTGTCACAATGGGGAAAAGAAGACTATATTTTGATAAATGAAAGAACTATGAGCATAAGAGATGGCCATTATTGCCTCATCAATTGAAAGCAGCTACTGTGAAGTCCCAAAATTTTGTAGCTTGCATCAATCACTGAACTTCACACTATGTTTTAACTTGATCACTGCTGCAAGTGCTATCACTAATGGAAAATGCATTTTTAATAGGTGATTCCAAAATTTTCTGTGACAAATTGAAAAAATATTGGAGTTGGATGATCTGGATCACACCTGACCTTCTTATATTGTTCCCACATTCTTTCTCATACGAACTTACTTTTTTAGCAAATTCATCTGCTGGAAGGTAACTCTTTTGTTTGGAAACAAGATTACTGGATAACTTTGTGAGTGTCAGAGTAGCGGAATTAGTCTGGCCGGCACTGATGCACCTTTCATCTACAGCTCCATCCTTTCAGCCCGAAGCCATCGCATTTTTAGACATGATGTATGCAATTAAAACCTTCATCTGACAATACCAGGTCTATAGCTTCCAGTACCATTAATACTGCTGGAGAACTTGTTGTTTGGTGCTCGGTAGCTTTACTTATCTCAGCATCTATGTCTACAGGTGGCCAGGGGCGTATCTAATGGTGGGCCTGGGTGGGCATGTGCCCGACCAACTCAGTGTCAGCAGACAAAAAAATTCTTTTGTATATTAGTCCTTTTAAAAGTACTACTCACTTTATTATGATGAAAGCAATGAGACAAGACTAGCATAGCTAATAGTTTTAGTAGTGTAAATATGATGATAACATGGTAGAGTTTTCCATAATTGTACTTGGGCATTTGGGCTGCCATTTTTTTAAAAATAACTACTATTAACCAATCTGTTATTAGTCTATTCACTTTAATTTTAAATTAATCAAGTGAAAAATGGCTAAAGACAAAAGAATATGTAAGTATTTAGGGGGTGCTGAGGGTGCTTGAGCACCCCCATTAGCCTGAAGGATCAACGTTTCTTTCTTCTGCTTTGACCTCTGGTGTCTTGTCTCATATCACTGCTAAATGTCTTAAGAAAGTTATTCAACACACTTAACAATCATTTCAGCCTCAATTTCAGCATTTTGCAGTGCTTTAAAGGGCAGTAGGAAGCGCCAGAGTGCCTGAAATTACTGTGACCGCACTTATAATATTCAAAAAGCCATAATCTCTGGAAAAGCTAAGCATGCGAGGAAAACAATGTTTTAGTGCAGTAAAAAGGGGTGTGGTCAAAATCGCGGCACACTTCGCGTGCCAAGTATTCTTCCCATTCCCAACCAACTCTCACAGCTTAGATACGCCCCTGCAGGTGGCCATTTTGCACGTTATAACTTTATTATTATTTATATTAATAAACGCTATCTATAGCTATGTGGTCACACAGTGTCAGTAAAAAGAGACATTATGGTCAACATGGTCGCGGTCGGTTGGTCTGGTCAGTAACAAGTGATGAACTTTCTGGTCACACCAAGGTTTTTAACATGAAATGAGGCCTTGTTAAGCAACAGAAGCGTGTGCGTTCCTGCTTTTTTATGTTCACTGTGTTGAAGAAAAGGTATATATGGTGTAAATAATATTCTTAATGTTTTTATTATGTATATTATTATTATTATTATTATTATCAATATTAATATTATTATTATTATATATATATATAAAGACAAAAGCAGAATACAATACAACACACAGACATACACAATAAAGTACACTAAGGACACTCTATTACTATTATTATTATTATTATTATTATTATTATTGTTATTATAAACACAATAGGAAGGACAAGAGAGAGAGACAAAATGGGAAAGCCCATAAAAAAAAGAAACAAAAAATACAACAGAAAGCTAAACTAAAATGAAATACGAAACAAAAACAATAACAGCAACAATAGCAATTAATACAATGTAGTTACAATATGTGACCATAATTGACAAAATGGCCCTTGTGGCGCAATATTAAACTTATCAGTATAGTGATAAGTCAACTTGTGCGTTGTTGGTCGAAAAATTGCTTTTTGCACCAAGTGGTTATAGGGACAATAAACTATCATTTGATGCCAAAGACACCACTATACTCAAAGTAGTTCCTGAGAAAGAAGCTATTAGATCCTACTGTGCACGGAATGCGTGACACGGCTTGTGGAACAGAGGTAAACGGGGCGTCATGGCGACGATCAGAATCCTAGCAACTTACCATGGTTACAGACAAACATAAGACAGTTTCTAGTATGAAAGAAGCAAAGCAAATAGCCCTTTTACTGAACGAGGAGGAAGGCGACAGGTCTAATATTACCAGTGGGGTATTACTAGACATGTTATACAATTGCTTCGACAATCCCGAGAAAGGTAAAACAAACATGGCACAATCTATGAATACTGTAAACCACAATGAATACTTCTAACTACTTAACACCTACTTAGCACTACATACATCAAACACTAATACTTATAATAACATTACCTAAACTAACATTCTTACTTATGATAACAATACAACAATGACAAAACAATAGTATAATAGCATTACATTTTAATATTAAAAAATAGACAATGTGATGGAAGACAAAAGCAGCAGTGATGATGAAGAGAACAGTGAACTAGGAGAGCTAGAGACAAGTGGTTTAGTGGTGACACGACTGGTGGACTACAAGAAGATATGGAGATGGAAGTGAGTGGTCTTGAATTTGAGGAACTTGAAGACATGGAGACTGGAGTGAGAGGTCTTGAGGAACCAGTAGAGGTACCTCTAGAGGTGTAGAGAGAGGTGGACCTAAGGGAGTAGAGGAAAGTCAAAGACTTCCTTCAGGCTGGTTGTGGTTGCTCTGACAGCTGCTGGAAAAAGTTTGAAACAGTTTACTTGAGAGCAACCAGAACCAGCTTGTTGAAAATGTCTTCCCATGAGTTAGACGTGGTACTGATGGGACAAATAATGGCTCAAACATTCTGTGGTGAGGGTACCAGTAGCAACAAAAAAACAACAACTAGAGAGAAGCAGAGAAGCTTTACAATGTATAGTCATGGGGGAATGAAGGTTAGTCACAGTCATAAAATTAAACAAAATGAAATGATACTGTATAGGTGTGTAAGGACACTTTCATGTTTATTCATGGCATTTGGGAGAAGAGACTGAAGAATGTTAGGGAGTCCTTTTTTGAGAATGGGTTGACATCTAGGTATGGCTCACTTACATAGTAGTTACTAGTATCATGAATTATTGAGATATTCGGTCATAGACAGGTGTTGCATTCGATCGTAATCTTCTTTCTTCTGCTTTTATCCGAACTTTACGTTTTATTGCTTCATCTTCCTGTATTCTCTGTTTCTTTTTTCTTAGCTCTCTTACTCTCAATATCCTCAAGGTAATCTAATCTCCTTTTCAATCTTACTCGATCGTCTTCTAGATAATTACAGTACCTCTGACATTTTTCATACCTTCTCTTCCAATTTAAACATTCATCATTTTTATAACCATTTCCTTCTTTCTGTCCTCTTCATCTCTACTCCTCTCTTCTTTTAACTTCTTAATTACTCTCTATTTCTCTTCAGTCAAACTTGCTATTTCCCTGTCGTATTTCTCTTTTAAGTTTTTAATTTCAATGTCCTTCTAAAGTAGTGCAATGTTGTCACCAGCCTCCAATTCCTTGCATTTATCTTCCTTTTCAAATTCTTCCTTTGGCTCTTTATCTTTACTCCAATTAGCCCACATTATCGCAGTTTCATTTGATCAGACAAAATTATAGCAAAAACTTTAAAGAAAGTATGTCAGAACTTGTCTCCTCGAGGCTTGTGTGTTATGAGCATGCACAGTTCACCCAGACTACCTGACATTAGTGCATGTCCAAAGGAAAGGTGCTTATATTTTGCCTGCAGTAAATTGTCTTCATCTCTTTCCATCCAGACCATCCTGCTACTATTTTCCTTTATATTTTACTGGGGTAATGTGTTGTCTATTGTTTTACTCCACATTAAATCTGGTTGTAAGCCAGCATACAGCCACTGACCCACTTAATTGTTGGCAATTTAACATCCATCATTGAAAACACCAAGCCGCCATTATCGTCTTTTATAAATTCTATCTGGAAACAGGCAACAATTGCAAAGCCACCATCAACTCCAGAAAAACAACTACCAACTTGCGAAGTGCATGAACTTCAAGTAGGAGATAATGTAACTACATGTTAAACTATTTGTATTGTCTCCAATTAAAACAAGTGGTAAGAGAAAGAACTGTAAATACTTCGCGGGAAAGCTATCTGATGGATGTCAAACCACACGATTTGTTTCCTTTGAAATACATTTGAGAAATACTATGAATAAGCTAAGGGAAGAAGGCTCATCTGTCACTCTTAGTAATTGTCGTGTTCAAGAGAATAAATATGAACCTGGCACATTAGAAATACTTACCAGCAGAAACTCTACAGTCACACCATCTCCTAAAATGTTCAAAATTGATGACACAGCTAAGAATTTTAATGACACTGTCACAATTGATTCATTAGATAGTATTGCTACCAATGAACTTATTAATGTCTTTGGCAACGTAGCATCTGTTAGCCCTGCTGTGGAATTGAACACGAAGACCGGAAAACTACTAAAAAAACAAGATTGCCTGCTTTGCGACACCAATGGAACTTATGAAATTGTGTTATGGGAAGATGATATTGACAAACTGAAGAAAGGTACCAGTTACAAATTAATCAAAGCTCGTCTCAGAGAATACAGTGGTACGAAATATCTCTATTAATGATGACTCAATTATGAACTTGTTCCAGACATGGAAAATGTTGTCACAGATGATGAGGAAGACCAGGAAATAATTGAAGAAACTCAACAGTTATCTGGTGAAATAAATGCTGTTCTAAGTACAACTGTTGCAATGGAACACTAGTCAATGTTGTAAATGTAATGCTATTATGAAACTTGATAGCTGTGATAGCTCCAAATCAGCAGTCTATAACAATGAATTGGAACTCTTGGTATGGCACCAACAACAGCAACACTACAAATGGAGCAGCAACTTCTCACCATTCCAAGAGTTATCGTACATTTCAATATCAAGACTAACTCCATTTTCAAAGTTAACATTGCTTGACAATATTCTTCTCAATCATAATATGAGTCAATAATGATTACTTTTCATTGTGTCATAATAAAAGTAATAAAATCATAAATACTTTCATAGAAACAAATACAATATCGGGCTTGCCCCTGGTTAAATGTGCTACATTCGTCTAGTTTTATTATTTTTAGTGATATATAACCCCCCTATCATTAGCCATATGTAGTGCCACACTACCTTCCTGCTCTCACTACCTATCACTATTCTGCTATAACTTCACAGTGCTCTCATTGCTTCACTATGTTCCTGCTCTCACCATCACTGATCTAACTGCCTACACCTTCTCAGTTTCATACTATAGTTTAGACAAGAAGTTACAAATTAAACTTAGTCCCTTTTTGTATGGTTTCTCACTATTTGTTTCTTTATAGTTTTAAATATTAAAAGAAAATGATAAGACTGAGTTATTAATTTTTAGTTTGGTTTTAAAATTCGATATTTTACTGACTTGTCACTGTTTTTCATTAATCTTCACAATAATAGTTTATACAATTAGTGCCTGATGAGACAGTTTTATCATTTAAGATTGGTTTAAAAATGATATATCAAGCCACTTATTTCTCAGTAGTTGTTTGTTCTCTTCTCAGTTTATTGGCATAGTTTAAATTACCTGAAGTGACAAATCAGACTGAGTTTTTGTTTTAGTAGGTGTGATTCTTTCACAATTCCTTTCTGTTTCTCGAAGTTCTTCCTATTGTTTTTTGATTTTGTCCTTTCATCGTGTAGTTTAAACAGAGATAATGAATACTATGTAACCGGGATGAGAAGCTCTAAATTAATGAAAGATGCTATGCTTGTAGAATGTTAAATGTTACTCTTATGTATTTTTTTGCCACTTCTTATTTTTTAATTAATTAATCAATTAAATATTGTACTACTCTGCTCAAATTATGGCAGTTCTCATTGCTGATGGTCCCAGTAAAAATGATGATCTTTCGAGGTCTTAGGGAAAATTTGTGCATTAGATTAGCTGCAGAGCGAAACACCAGCAGTAACTATACTTAAAGATGTCCTTGGTCGGTTTATGTTAATCAGTCAGCCCAATTGCTGCTATTACTTCATGATATGAGGAAAGCCTGTAATACTATGTTGAGGTCAGTGCAGGGAAGGCAATCAGTCTCTTCAAACTGAAGCAAATTGAATTCTTTATTCCACCAATTCTCTGTTAATGAAGGTTAGGAACTGTGCTGCTCTTTTCAAAAGGCATTGAAATTGGAAAGCAGTACCTGAAAAATTATGGCAGCTCTACTTTAAACTCTTTTGAAGTGCTTTGTCACAGCAGCCCTGGCTGACACAAATAACCAATGTGATGCATCTGGTAGGAATCCAGGCACTGTCTCAAATTAAAAAAACGCAATACGCTACACTGTAGCGTATGTCATACATAAGCTTCAGAACTAATATTCTGCTGCTAAGAACAAGGATTATATCATTGAATGCGCAATTTCCTTTAAGATAATGGGCACTAAATGGCAACAGCAAACAGAAGAACCGGTACTCCAAGATTTATGTACAAGGTGGACATATTTAGTTGTACTGTTTCTCACTAGTTGTTTCTTGTTTTTTTACTCTCTCTCACAGTACTGTTCATAGCATGAGTGACTAATCAGACTAAATTCTTATCATTGAAGTTTTGTATAGAAATGATGTGTTATGTGTTACACACTTCCCACTATTTGTTACTTCTTTTCTAAGTTTCATGCTATGGTTAAGATAGAAGTGACGATTAAACTTAACATTTACAATTAAATTTTGTTTTAAAATGATGTTTCATGCACTACATATTATTCAATATTAATTCCTTCTTTCCTCAGAGTCATAGTATAGTTGGAAGTACCAGTAGTCACTAATCAGAATGAGTCATCCTTCAAAGTTGGATACTGAAATAAAATTTTATTCTTTAAAGATCATACTACTTGTTTCTTCTTTTCTCAATTTCATTAAAAAGCGTAAAATGCATGAAGTGACAGACAAAAGTGAGTTATAAACATTTAAAATTAGTTTTAAAATGTTTTATGTACTACTAATTTCTCACTGTTTCTTTTCCTACATTCAATATAAAGTTTATATCAAATGTGACAGATAAGACTCAGTTTAATGAAATGATGTTTTAAGTATTTCTTACTTTAAATGTATAGTTTTAACTACCAGACGGCACCAAACAGAATGAATTTCTTTTCCTTCATTTTGGTATGAAAATATTTCATCTACTTCTGAAGTGACACAAGTTGTTTTTTCATATCTTCTTTTTGTTTCTTTTCTTTCTTCCTCTACAGCAAATGGTGAGGCAGTGAAAGAAGACAGATGGCTTGGCAATAAGAGCTGGAAGATGGTGTGTCAGTGAGAGCAGGGAGATTGTGTGGCAGTGAGAGCAGAGACATGGTGTGGCAATGAAAACAAGGAGATTGTGTGGCCATGAGAGCAGGGAGAGAGTGAGGTGGTAAGAGCAGGGAGATGGTGTAGCAATGAGAGCAAGCAACAGCATTGACAGCAGGGAAATAGTGGGGCTGTAATACAGGGAGATGATGTTGCAGTGTAAGCGGAGAGATGATGTTGCAATGAGAGCAGGGAAAAGGTGTGGCGGTGAGAGCAGGGAATTTAGGTTGGAGTGGGAGCAGGGAGATGGTGAGGCACTGAAAGCAGTGCGGCAGTGAGAGCAGGGGGATGGCATGGCAGTGAGAGCAGAGATGGTGTGGCATTAAGAGCAGGGAGATCATGTTGCATGAAAAACAGAAAGTTTATTTTGGCAATGAGAGCAAGAATGTGGTTGGCAGTGACACCCGGGAGATGGTGAAACACTGAAAACACTGAATTCGTGTGGCAGTGAGAGGAAGGAAATGGTGACGCAGTGGGAGGAGGGGGTGGTGAGATATGTATGGCAGTGAAGGAGGGAGATGGTGAGGCAGTGAGATGGTGTGGCAATAAGAGCAGGGAGATGGTATGGCAGTAATAGCAGGGAGATTGTGTGGCAGCGATAGCAGCAAGATGGTGTGGGAGTAAGAACAGACAGTTCGTGTGGCAGTGACAGCAGAGAGTTGGTGTTCATGGTGAGGCACATAAAGCAGAGAGTTTGTGTGGCGGTAGAACCAGGATAATGGTGAAGCTGTGGAAGCAGGAAGATGATTTTGCAGTGAGAGCAGGGAGTTGGCATGGCAGTGAGGGCAGGGAGATTGTGCGGCAGTGAGAGCTGGAAGAGGATGTGGTATTGAGAGTGGTGAGATGGTGTGGCAGTTAGAGCAGGAAGATGGTGTGGCAGTGAAAGCAAGGTGATAGTGAGTCGATGAGGGTAGGAAGATGGTGTTGCAGTCAGAGTACAGTGCCTGCATTCATAAACATCCATCTTGAGGCATATTTATATTGAAAGTAATATTCCGGAAGTGCCACACACACAGAAAGAAATTTTGTGACATACAACAATATGGCCTATTCTTTAACTAGCCTTTTTGGAAGATTATTTTGATCAGTCTTGGTCGTGATTTTCTTTAAAAATGAGGAAAATTGTTATTATTTAAATTATTTAATGAAGGAAGATTAATATTGTTGTGTTCTAAAGTTTAAACATAAGGTAATTGCACAAGTTAATAATTCATAGAATTATTTTAGAAGTTTGTACTGTAATATGAAGTCGTTAATTTTTGTTTAGTCTTTTTAACACAATGTGTCGAAAGTAAAATAAATTTAATGCATTGATTAATAAGGGATAGTAGAATATTTGTAGTATGCTTCATTAGTAATTAACATTTTCACATAAGTAATTTTAAAAGTACATAATTATAATTATATTAGAGGTCGAAATACACGGCGATGTACTTACATTTTTTACCTGCAACCTCTACATCCTTTCCTCCACTGTTTCCTCTTCTGTATGTTTCCATATACTCTACACTTTGTAAAATACTTTTTAATTGTGTCCAGCCTTACAGACTCCAATGCTGGTATTATAATTAATTTTGTTCCAAACCAGATAAGCTTTAATCACAAAGTGCACGACTATATCTCTTAGCTTCACCCTACACACACTCAATCGGATTAAGTTCGCAATGATACTTCGGTAAGTACATCACTTTTTGTTGCTTTTCATGTAAAAAGTACTCAAATGCAGTTTTCTCTTGTTTGAAGCCATGATGATTGCCAAGAACAACTCTTATTTCATCTGCTTTCATGTTTCTAGTATCAACACCTTTCTTCCAAAACCAACTTCATCCCTTTTGTAGGTAAAACCATTTTTCATCATAATAACTCTCTTGCATTTTTGGCTACTGACCACCTTGTTTTACATTCATGCAGGAAACATAAGAATCTTCTCGGAATGCACATTGTCCACTACTTTGGTCAAAAATCCATACACAATTGAACTGTGCTGGGTTATATTTAATGGTATACAATGTCCCAACTGAGTTTGGACCAAGAAATACTAAAATAACTTTTTATAGAAATGTGGGATATGGATGAGACTTTCACAGGTTCTTAGTCACCCAATGCCACTTTAGGATCTCAGGTCATGGGTCTCTCAGCCCTTGGGAACCCGAGAACCCGGTTCACCCTATAAACCCCATGGCGTACCAAAGCTAACGTTTTATGACGTCAGTTTACATAAGCACATGTGGTCGAGTGCCCAAACTGAATTCTTCTTTTAAAATGCTAATAGAGCGAGATCTGATAATGATGGACTTTATGAAGACTAGTTGACTCCAGGAGCTATTGTACTGCTTATGGGGAAGGAAGACTGTTTTAAGAGTGAAACAAGATAGCCAAAATATCGGCCAAGTCTCTATGAATATCATTATAATGCGTCATTAGTGACATAAATACTTTTTCAAAATCCAATGCAGCTGCTTCCACTTCAGGTCCATTTTCAGTTAGGACATAGTATAGCAATCTTAATTGCAAGCTCTAGTTGCTTGAGCAAATCATTATTATTCCAATATCCATCACCTCCAGAGCTAAACTTGATTGTTTCTCTAGCAGACATACGTACTGATGGATCAGATTTAGAGGCTTCCCTGTACTCCTCCATTTTCAGTTCCAGTAAACCATTGTGTTCTGTTATAAAGTCATTTACTCTATTTTCCCCTCCTTGTGACTTCGGCCTTTTTGGCAAGTTTCCTTCCTCTGCCCACATAGTACCCTGTCCCTCATTTGCATGAATTGTGGACTCATCACGATAAATCAAAACTAACACCTTATTGGCAGTTGGATCACTGACATTAAATGAGGTAGAAGACCATCAGAGCAGTTTGGTGGAGGTAAATGAGTTTTTTTCAATAATTCTACTGTTCTTAAAAATATTCGACGATACTCCACAACATTGTTTCGTTCATGTCCATTAATATGAAGAACAAAAAATTTAAAAAAAGGTTAAGTAGGATTCCGAACGACCAACAAAAAAACGAAACAAAAATCGTACTCATGACACAAATTCTACTCTACATTGTACTTTCAATGTTATTATGCATGAATTACGGATCACTTTGCAATGTAGGGTAGAATTTGTCACGAGTAGGATTTTCATTTCATATTTTCGTTGGCCATTTGGAATCCTACTTAACCTTGTTTTTTTATTTTTTTATGTTCTTGTTTGTGTTGATCTTTTATAATATTTATAATATTTCTTTAGTTGCCTTTGTGATGCTTGTCAATTTTACACAAACAATAATTTTCTGTATTTTTGTTATCATTGTTATGACTTTACATCATTCATGAGAGACTGCATTGAATAGACATGCTGAAGGAATATCAACTATCCTGATGACAAGTGAAATTAATACTAGTCTTGACACAAGTCCTTGTTCAGGAAGCTGTGAGTGTCCATCTTCCCTGCAATGTTGCAGCAATTCCTGTCCTTCGCTCCTTCCAGGCTGTTGTCATTCATATTATCATTACATATCATACATTAATTAATTGTTTGTTTTTTTAAATAAAATAAAATCATACAATTGATAAAGCAGTAACATGTAAGATTAATACCTTCTTTTAGCTGCAAACCTCCACTAAAGTATTGCAGTAGTTGATTCCAAGCATAGCTTGGTAAGAAAATTAATTGCAGAGTTACATATCTGAGCATGCACAACTACACCCAAATTTTGGAGCACCTTTCTCAGATTATCCTGCAGAGCTCTTTATCTACCAACTAGAATTCATCTTTATTCCAATTGAAAATTTGATTTAAAAACATGGATCTTAGAGTAATTTACGGAAATACTTTAAAAAATGGCCGATTAGTTTAAAATTGCATATCTATGAATCTAGTTTCCATTTCTGACTCATAATTTGAGTAAATGTAAGGTAAAGACGAATTACAATTTGGAAAAAGTATGGAACAATTCTGTTGTACAAAAAGTATGATTTTTTCAAAATATGGACATTTATGAATGCAGGCACTATAGAAAGATTGTGTGCAAGCAAGAGGTGAAAGATGGTCTGGCAGTGACAGCAGGGCATTGGTGTGGTAGTGACAGAGAGAATTGGTGTGGCATGGAGAGGAGGATAATGGTGTGAAAGTGAAAGCAGGTAGATGGTCTAGCAGTGACACCAGGGAGTTGGTGTGGCAGTAAGAGCAGGGAGATATTGTGGTAGTGAGAGCAGGAAGTTTGTGGCTGTTAGAGCAGAGATAGTGAGAGCAGGTAGATGGTGAGGCAGTGACAGCAGGGAAATGGTGTGGCAATGAGAGCTAGGAACTCCTGAGGCCAGTGAGTTGGTCAGGCAGTGAGAGAATGGAGTTAGTGTAGTAGTAAAAGGAATGTGGTTGTGGTGCAATCCAAGGAGATGGTGTGGAAGTAAGATCCGGCAGATTGTGTGGCATTGAGGGCAAGGATACAATAGAGTTGCAGTGAGATGTTTTGTCCTTCACGTTATTAAGCCAGACAAGTCTTCTGTGGTCTGTTTGTATTTGAAATTGCTTCCCTATTACATACACATTGAAAGCCTTCAAACCTAGCTTGTTCACTAAGCATTCTTTCTCAATTGTTAAGTACTTCTGTTCTCGAGGAAGGAGTTTTTACTGAAGTAAGCAACAGAATGCTCTTGTCCCGAATCATCCAGCTGGCTCAATACTGCCCCCACTCCTCTGTGAGAAGCATCCGTCTGCAGGATGAATGGTCCATTAAAGTCTGGGCTGTTTAGGACAAGGGTTCTGCATAGTAACTACATGAGGGAAATAAAAGCAATATTACAATTAGTGTTCTATTTTAGTCGTTGGAGCTACTTTCTTGATATAGTGAGCGAGAGCCACTGCTATAAATGCAAAGTTGGGAATGAACTTTTGATTGTATCCTGCTAGACTCAGGAATGCCTTGACAGCCTTCTTAGATACCGGGATTGGGAAATTTTTGGTCGATTCGACTTGTGTTGTTCAGGTGGCTGGTGCCTTCCCCAACAGTAAGTCCCAGATATTGACAATGATCGAGACAAAAGAAACATTTCTGAGACTTGGCTGTTAGTCCAGCTTCTCTGAGTCTTGTGAGCACGATATGTACCTGGTCCAGGTGCTCCTCAAATGTAGTCTTGAAAATGATTAAATTATCTAGAATGGCAAGAACAATATTATCCAGGCAACAAGTGACTGAGTCCATGAGCTGCTGGATGGTAGCTGCATCTCCCTTCAGTGCAAGTGGCATTATTGTGAATTGAAATAGCCCATGTGGTGTAGAGAAACTTGTCTTTGGTTGATCTACTTCGGCTACAGTTACTCTACTCCACAGTTCATGGCTCTATGATTTCACTCAAATATTTCATTAACCTTATCTTTTAGTTCTTCTCTTTGTGCATGTGGTACCCTATAGGGACATCATCTTACTAGTTTTCTGTGGGAATCCTGTGTTCCACCATCTCTGTACGCCCAGGTTCACTACTGAATACATGACATAACTGCTCCAGTAGTTTCCTTAGCTGTCTCCTTTGGTCTCTACTGAGCTGCTCTCCTTCCCTAGGTCTGAAATCTCCATTAACAGTCTTGGCACTGTGGCCTGGCACTGTGAGGCAATGAGAGCCGGGAGATGGTGCATACTTGGATTGACTCAATAGACTCAGTTCTTTTAAATTGAGTTCTTTTTAAAGTTTAATGTCCTACTCACTTTCGACTTTTTGTTTCCTCCTTTCTCAGTTTAATAGTGTTGTTTAAAATCACGAGAGTTACTGCTGAGATTAAGTTATCTTTTGAGGTTGGTTTCAGTAATATATCATGTTCTCACTTCTCACTTCGCTTCATCTTTTCTCAGTTTCATGGTAAAATTTATACCAGGAGTGACTGATGAAACAAAGTTTTATCCCTTTGCTTGGGTTTGAAAGTAATTTTTTATGTTCTCCTTATTTCTCAGTATTTACGTCTTCTTTTCTCTTTTTTGTAGTACAGTTTAAATGACCAGGAGTGACCAATTAAACTGAGTTCCTAATATTTAAAATTGGTTATTAGAAGTAATGTTTTATGTCCTACCAACTTCTCCCTAATACTTTCTTTTATTCTCACCTTTATAGTGTAGTTTATACCAGAAGTGACTTATGAGAATTTCTTATTATTTGAGTATTGTTTTAAATTGATGTATCATGTCGTACTCACTTTTGACTATTTGTTTCTACTTTTCTGATTTTCATAGCAAAGTGTAAAATACTAGGAGTGACTAATGAGAGCACTATTGATGAGGTTGGTGTTCCAAGGGATGTTTCTTGTCTTACTACTGTTTGTTTCTTGTTTTCTTAGTTTCGTAGTATGGTATAGTGATCAAACTTAGTTCTTTCCTTTTTGTTTGGTTTTTTAATGTTTGTTTTTTCTTACTTTCATATTATGGTTTTAAATACCAGCAGCCTTATTTCCTTTGGTTTGTTTTTAAAATGTTTGTTGTTTTACTGACTCTTCACTGGTTTTCATTTCCTTAGTTTCACAATATTGGTTATACCAGTTGTGTCTGATCAGACAGTTTTATCATTTAAGGTGTTTTAAAATATGTCGTGAACCACTTATTTCTCTGTAGTTGTTACTTTTCTTCTCAAGTGAATGGTATAGTTAAATATACCGGAAGTGACAAAGCAAACTGCATTTTTGTCATTGCAAGTAGGGTTCTTGAATGATTCATTTTGTTTGTCAAAGTTACTATTTCTTTTACTTTTTATTCTTTCATGGCATATTTTATAATACAAGAAGTCATGATCAGACTGAGTTACTATCATTTGAGCTAGGTTTTAAATGATGCTTCATGTACCACTTGTTACTAATTGTTTCATTCTTTTTTTAGTTTCTTAGTATAGTTAACAATACAAGTGACAGATCAAACATTTCTTTTTTGAGGTAAGTTTTTACACCAAATTTTCACTATTTGTTTCTTCATTTCTCATTTTTATAGTATGGTGCATATAAAGACTCACTGATCAAACTGAGTTCTAATGATTTAAGATTAGCTTTTAAAATGTTTCTCCTAACACTGATTTTTCAGTCCTTGTTTCTTTTCTCAGCTGCAAAGTATGGTTAAAAATTCCAGAAGTGATAGTTCCATTCATTTGATGTTGATTCTGATATGTGTCAAGTTCTTCATGATCTCGCTCTGTGTTTCTTCTTTTCTCACCTTCATAGTATAGTTTATACCAGAAGTGACATTTGAGAATGAGTTCTAATCATTTGAAAGTGATTCTTACATGTTTTATTATGTACTCACTTTTGTTTATTTGTTTCCTTTTCTCACTTTTATAGTCACTGTTCAGATTGAGTTGTTATTTGATGTTCCTTGTAGAAGCATGTTTTATGTTATGGTGACTCCTCACTGTTTTTTCTCAGTTTCAAAGTATAAAGCTATTACAAAAATAAAAAAAAACGATTGAGTAGGATTCAGTGTGTCAATTTGTCAAAAAACTAATGGAAACAAGGACAAGTAGGATTCCAAACAGATTATTCTGAACAACTGACTAAACCCATACAAACGAAAATACTAAATGAAAATCCTACTCTCCGGAAGCCAATTCTACTCTACATTGTACTTTCAATGTTAATATGTAAAAAAACGTGTATCACCTTATAATGTAGAGTAGAATTTGCTTCACGACAGTAAGATTTTTATTTCGTATTTTCGTTTGTATGGGTATAGTCAGTCGTTTGGAATAATCTATAATTGGCCGCTTGGAAGAATCGGTCATTTGGAATCCTACTTGTCCTTGTTTCTATTTTTTCTTGACAATTAGATACCATGAATTGTACTCAATCTTTTTTTAATGGTGTTAATTTTTTTATAATATTATATATATAACCATGCAACATACATAATGCCAGCTTTGTTAGCCAGTAAGGGCAGTGTGTCCTAACTGTTGTCACCCCTTCACCTCGATGAGGTCAAGCTGGTATTGAAGGGGAAAATGATGACCATATCGCTGTCTCGAAAGAAACTGTCATTACATTAAATGTTTCAGTGTCTCAACAATCACTATTCGTCTTATTCTTTAAATTGGCCAATATGACACTGTCTATCTAGTTCATTATTCATGTATTTTCATCGCCTTTATCAGTGTCTCATATTATTTATTATCAGCTATGGCCAATATGACACTGTCTCATCCATATTCATTATACGCTATCGCCATTATGACACTGTTCTTTAATTAACTCATTTTAAGCTATGGCCAATAAGACACCTTGTCATTAATAATTCATTTTAGGCTATGGCCAACACGACACTGTGTCATATCATTATTCATTCAGAGCTATGGCCAATACAACACTTGTCTCATTTTATTATTCATTTTAAGCTATGGCCATAAATATTATGGCCTCTCATTAATTATTCTTTTTATCAACCTTCTTTTTGTCATCATTAAATGTATATTTAGCACCAGTATTGTCATTATCAGCATCTGCTATTGATGTAACTACACAATAAAAGTGACCATAATTGAGAAAACGTACCTTATGGTGGATAGAAAAATAGGTCTTTATAGCCTTAGAAATCTAACTTTCTGTGCTCCTCTTATCATAAACATACTCCAGAGGATGCAAAAGTTACTATGTTACTTTTAGAAACAATAGTTGTGTAATGCAGCACTCACAGGTTGATATTTTTCATCATAATGATTAATTGAAAAATCCACCGTAAGGTACCTTTTGTCAACTATGGTCACAAATTCTCTGCACATATTTGCATTTGATTTAATCCATTAGAACTGTTATTATGATTTGGTTGATTATAGAGATAGAGAGCTGGTGCATGACTTAAATCCTGTACATGCTGGCCAGCCATTGTAAGTGGAACAGTCCAGCTGTTATTAATCCACTCCACAGGTCGAAATCTTTGTCGACTGTTAATCACACACCTGCACTCATCCTTGAAGTTAAAGGTAGATCTTCAGTAAATGGGCCAAAGCATATACCTCAAAAGCTGAAGCCCAACTTCTGTCTCTAGCCATTCTGGACCTCTTAATGTCTGAGTTAATTGTTGCTAAAGTATCAGGAGCATTTACATCATACTATGTGCTTTCAAGGCAATAAACAAACAAATGAGAACTTCCTCTTAAATATTCCACCACTATGAAGAAAATTTCTGTGTTCCTGTTAATTTTCAGTTATGACATGAGAAATTGACCTGAAGAAACAATTTCCATCATTTCTGATGGGGATTCATGTCTGAATGTTTGGACAGCTGAGCTGTACATCAGGTCCTTTATGTGTCACATGTCTGTTTGGTCAGTGTTGACCAGAGGCTTTTTACTATTGCTTCAATTGCCTCAAAAACAAAAGATTTATCAGCGCTAGCTACGCCACTGATGAACATGTGCAATGGCTACAAACTTTCTGATTGTTCTTTCTCTTGTTTTGATTTCTTTTTGTATTCAATCTGCCTGAACTGATGAGCTTTTACGTGATCAAAGATGCGTTTCTGGTCTACATTTAGCATCGATTCTCTTGTAGAGTCAGACTAGATCCAGTGTCCATATTTCACGTCATTTATTGCATCTTTAATCTGTCCCATCAGTTGCGGATTGTCATCTTACACATAATTTTTATCTCATCTGTTGGCTGCTCTGGCATCTTGTATGTCTTTTATTATTTTTCTACATTTGAGCAACTTTCTGAATTTCTTGTTTGCTTCAACACACCTTTGGTGGTCGACAATGTGGCGATCGAACAGTTTTGCCATCTTTTGACTAATTCATTCTCGTTTGTAAATGGCACAAAAAGGAGAATGATGGCATCATAGAAACTCTGATTTTCTTCATAGACATCGATATCAATATAGTTAGGCAGGCGCTCTTTCTGTAGCGGTCTATAAATTTGTTTACCGTTTTTGTCTTTGCCCTTGTAATTGAGTTTGGCTACAAAGTCATAAAGGCAATACTCTTCATGTTCTTGGGCTCTGTTTGGATAAATGTGAGTGACAAGGCCCTTCCCATGAAAGTTTTCAGTTGATGGATCGTTTGCTATTTTTTCAATTTTACCGACTTTCTTTCATAAATTTTGTTTTTTTTATGTGGCATTTCTATGTCAATCCATGATACTTCTCTCAATTTTCTACAAAGTGGCTCACCGAGTAATAATCACATGTTTCCTATAGTCAAATTGGTCGGCTGTTGAGACATCTTATGTCGATTCTGAACAATTAACTGTAGATGCATCTATCATTTAAGATGACTTGCCAGAGATCCTGCATGTGACCCCTCTCTGCCTTTGTCACTTGCCACTTACATAATTGGCCAGAGCTAGAGAACACTCACTGGTAAAGGATATATTGATATTAGCCTTCCATAACAACAGAAGCAGAGGATTGTTATCATGACTCTCACTTCTTCCTCTCTCTGTTTAAGGTGATGCATCCTTTTCTCTGCTTTCATGCTTTGTCGGACAATTGTCAGTACCGTTTCTTCAGAAACTGGGCGAGGAAATCCAAATTTGCGCTTGTAACAAATAAACTCTCTTTTTTACCATAATTGCTGCACTTGTGTAACTGGTACCTAGTCACAATTTTGTGTAACTGTTGACAGGTATCTTGATTTGGTATGTTACAAGTTACTCTTTCGTCTATGAATCTCACGACATCTTCGGCTCAACTCTCAACCAACAACTAGAGCATTAGCTATCGAGGTTGAGCAAAAATAGTGAAGTGGGAGACCCAAACTCTGCTATCATGCATTTCACTTCACTTTTTCTCAGGTACCAGTATTGGTTTGAGCCACGAACAGAGTTCATAAAGGTACGGAGCCTCTGGAAGTAGCTATATATTCGTTTTGACTTGGTCTGCGAACTGTGCAGCAGTCATGGAGGGACCTTTCACTGTATTGAGCAGTTTAAATATGCCACCCTTCAACTCCTTCATCTGTTTGATTCTGAGATAGTAGAAGAGGTCAGAGTGGCACAATCGATATCTAGAATCTTTGCTCAAAATTTGAGACATTATCTAAATTTAGATTCACTGGCCTGGGATGATACTTTCGAAACTTCCCAGTTGGAAACAGAGTAGGAAAGCACATGACATCCAAGTGCATCTGTCTGTTACCGAGTGGGTCTTCCATGACATGTGTCATCTTGTATGGCTGGATGTCACTCTTAAATTTGAATTCATGTTCTGAATCGTGTAGGATCGGAAGCCTAAAATGTCCTAATTGGTTGCTTCCTCCACCATACTACTGGTAGCACTGTTGGCTGTTTCGATGACTTTTTTTGCTCGGTGAAGAAGGATTCCAATTGTCTCCAAGCTTCACTCTCTGTCCTTATCAAAAACTTTGGCAAGATTACTACGTCTCATTAATCTCCTGCAGTTACAAAAAGCATGCTTGTTTTGATTGTTGATTTCCTTTTGGAACTCAGCTATCAGGTTCACAGTTTTTTTAAGTAGCTTCACTTCTAAGTCTGGATTCCTTAAATTTATGTTGCTATCAGTCTCGTCATATCTAGATGAAAGAAAATGGTTGACATCACTCTTTTCGTTGTTTGGATCATACTCGGTTGCAATTTTAATCGAAACATCCACATCTCCTTCACTCAATGCTTGATCTATTAGATTGGCAGCCTCATCGTAATTTCTGGCTTGATAAACATTATGCAGAAAAGTGCCTAGTATGGGACAGAGGAGAAGCAGCTCTCAGTATTTTTAGCTTGCTTTTACATGTACTGTCATCCTCATAACAAGTCAACGGATGACCATTCTTTTGTCAATCATGCTCATTTGGGAAACCTGTGTCTATGTCTCTCAAAATTTTTCGAAGATCTTTAGCGGGCTCACTGAATGCTTCTTTTTAATCTTTGACTGTTTTAATTTGAAAATCTGTCACTGGTTTACAATTGTCAGTACATGCTATTTTTAGAGTTCTTTCTTCAACCCTCTTACCACTATCTACATTTCTGTCGCTAGTAACGACATTATCTTTTTGTATGTCTTACTCTGCATATTTGCTTATAATGTCTTCAATATCGTCATTGAAACAACTGTCGATAAGTTTTGCTTAATAATCATCATTTAAAATTAAACTATTATTATTGACAGTTGATGGGGCATATTTATAGCATGCTTGGTAAAAGTGTGGCTCACAACTGGCCACGTGATATGAAGCACCAAATTCCCCATTGCCAATATATGTATTATTATGAACTTTCTCAATCACCCCAGAAGCATTCCAGCAAAATGTCTATGTACATTGAATATTACAGTAACAAGTCTCTTAGCTGCAATTAAATTAATACCCGACTGAATGACAGCAATTGGCAAGAACTTATCAATATCAAAAGCAACTTCAATTGCCTTTGTACTCTTTCATACTTAGCAAGTTTTTGTCAAATTATTGTTATGTATCTGTTTTTTAAATCAATTTTTGGTTCAGCTACATTGTATCTAGATCGTCTGTTTTGTTCTAATTTGAAAAAATTATGTTATAATATGCCAAGTTCTTTTGTCTCTTTTGCAATATTTTTGCTATGATTTTAGATCTCTTCTAAGCTGATGCACTTTTTCTTAGTCGATTTAAGTTATGCTTTATTTTATAGTTTTGTCTTAGCTTCAGATTTCTTGTTAGCCACAGCATCATAATGCCCTCTAGCATTATCTTTTATTTGCTGACTATGAGAGGCGTAATACTCATTTATAGTTTTTTCCTTTGTTCTAAACTAGAAGCATAATTATCCTTAAAACCATCTAATCTTTATTAACCATTAGCAATATAATTATCTATAAATGTTTCTGATCTATCTTCACAGTGAGAGGCATGATATTTTCTTAAATACTCTGATTTTTTGCACGATATTTTTTAAAGATAATCTGATATTTTTTGTTACTTTTGGCCCAATATTTTTTTGATTGTGCAAGGTTTTTTTACGATTTTCATAATAGTCAAGTCTCAACATATTCCTTTTTTGCTTTAACTGTCTCTCTCTGACAGCTAGATATTCCTGAGTAGTAGCAACTTCAAAATGTGACATTACACAACTCTGGAGGGCTATGATCCCACACAGACGAATTATTACTTTCTGGGGGATCAGAAAGAACAAAAGGGTCTGACCCATCAGCAGCAGAAGGTGCTACATAATCTATGACATCACATAACTTTGGATTATGATCACTCACAAAGCAAGAAATAACTTCCTGCTCTGCAACATCATCACACAACACTTCATTAATGATGCCATGCTTGCATTCTACACTAGCACTGGAACCTGATACAGGCTCTCAAGTGATATCGTACCTGTCATCATCACTACACTGCTTTATGCCTCGCCCTTTTTTCTTTCATTAGTTTTCTAAGGTTCTTAGCAGAAAGTTTCCACTATACGGAAATTATTGATTTTTTAGCAGCTTTAGTTGGAGCCATTCAGTTCTTAGTATCATTTTGTATGGACCACTACCTTTGAGCTCTTTGCTGTTAATCCTTGCCACTCCACTAGCTGGTAACCACGCCCAAATCGAAAAGGGTGGAGAGTCCCAAGATTGGGCCAAGAAACGGGAAGGCAATGTGAAGAGAGTAGCTCTGGTTTGAAACAGCTCCGAAGATATTAAGGAGCAAGAAGAACAACCAAACAACACTGCAACAAAGTCCTTTTGCTATTATTATTGCGGGTTTTTCAATTAAAATTGCATATGATAGTCATGGTAATTGCTGAGTGTGGAAAAAAAAGCAAAAATAAGTCGCCACAAATATATCCCGACCTACAGTACTACAGAATATATAAACAATTAAACATTCAGAAAATGTACAATTAAAACTGTAATAAGGTGATGCAATATTCATTTTGAAACTGCTTGGCATACTAACATTAGGGCAAGTAAGTGTTCTTCCAGTTCAGCAATCATTACCTATAGAAACAAACTAAAACACTATGCAATCAATAACTAAAGAAAATAATTAATCTCCACATGATGTCACTCGCTTCCATTGCTTCAATTTTCATTTTCTAATTTTACATACGTTTAATTAGAGCTGCAGATCTGATCTCTAGCTCTGAGCATGCGCGACCACTCCCAAATTTTGGAGCACATTCTTCTTTCATTAACAAAATGGCGGCATGCAGCAAAGATGGCTAAATCAAGCAGTCACTGTATAACTTTTTCCTTGCTTGAAGAATGATCTGATGGGACATGTGCCTGCGCAAAGACTGTTAGAGTAGATTTGTGTAAGAATTATCCTTGTAGCACCAATTTATCCTGAGATACACACCAACAACTAGATTGACATGACTTCTTGATGATGAAGATGATAAAAGGTGGCTGAACAAAACGGCTGGTTCTCCGATTTTTGGCTTTCTCTTAGACAAGGTTTAGAGCCACGCTAGTGGTACCAATGGAGTCCTCTGGTCAAGGTAAGGTCCTCAAAAGAGTCTGGTAAGCATAGGAACTCGTTTTACCGGTATGACAAGGCTGCAGAATTCGTGGCAGCCATTATGTTTGGGGGTGAATACTACTTATTAACGCTACTGCGCTACTAATTCTTTATACAAGGAGTTACAGATTAGACTTACTTTTCATCCTTTTTATTTGGTTTTAGAATTACATTTTATTATTTGTTTGTTATTTCATTGCATCATTTAAAACAACGGAAGTGCCTGACCAAGTTACTTTCTGATTATTCAAAATTAGTTTTAAGGAGATGTGTCTACACTACTACTTAATTCTCACTATTTGTTTCGTCTTTTCAAACTTTTATAGTGCAGCTTATTAGTGAAAGTTACTCATCAGAATGAGTTGTCATTTAATGTTACTTTCATAATGGTGTTTTATGTACTACTGACTTTACTTTTTGCTTTTTTTCAACTTTTTGTACCAGAAGTGGCTGATGACACAGTTATTATTTGAGTTGGTTTTAATTAATGTTTCATTTAGTACCCTATCTATTTGCTTCTTTGTTTAAATTGACACTATAGTTTAAAAAAGCGAAAGTTACTAAACGGACAGTTTTTCATTTGAGTTTGCTATGTTTCTATGTTTCATGTTACATTTTTTTTATTTTTCTTTTCTTCAGTCATATAATATAGTATTGTGTATACCAATAGTATAATATAGTATTGTGTATACCAATAGTGACTGATCAGACTGAGTTCTCCTACCATTTGAGTTTTTCCTAAAATGTTTCATCTCTTACTCACTTTTGACTACTTGTTCCCTGTTTTCTCAGTTTTCTATAAAAACAACAGTGACTGATCAGATTGAGTTTTAATTATTTAATGTTGGCATCTCAAATATTAATTGATGTTGGATTGACCTCTCGTTTTGTTTCTTTCACTTACACAGTATGGTTAATGCAAAGAACGATGACAAAATTAGTTTTGATACCTTTTGTTTTGTTTTAGAATTGTTCTTATAACTCAGTATTTTTTTCTCCTTTTCTCATTTCTACAGTAGTTTTAAAAATCAAAAGTGACTGATGAGACTGAGTTAATATTTGAAATTGGTTTGGAAAATGTTTCATGTAGTACCGACATCTTTCTTTGTTTTTTTTATTTTTGAAGTTTTTTTACCAAAAGTGACTGATCACACAGTTTTTATCAATTACGTTTGTTTTCAAAACACATTTGACTTCTGTTTTTTAAGCTTCATAGTGCAGTATAGCATACCAGGAGTGACATATTATTTTATGGTGGTTTTTCAAACATTCTTTTATGTTGTACTGACTTCCTACTATTTGTTTCTTTTCATCCTGGATACATAGTATAGTTTGTACGAGAAGTGACTCATCTGACATAGCTTCATCTTTTCTGTTTGGTTTTAAAAAATAAGTTGCATGTACAGTTACTTATTTTGCAATATTTGTATTTCTTTTCTCATTTTTATAGTATACTTTAAAATACCAGAATTCAGTAACCAAACTGAGTTCTTATTATTTCAAGTTGATTCTGATTATGTTGATAGTGGCTCCTATTTTGTGTCTTTCAGTTTCATAGTATTGTTTTAAATACTAGAAGTGACTGATCAAGTTGACTTCTAATTATTGAAAAAGGATGTAAAATGTTTATGTACTACAGACTGCCTACTTTCTTCTCTTTTCTTGGTTTGGGTATAGTTATTCCAAAATTCACTGGTCAAATTTACTTTTTATCATTTTAATTTCTGCTGAAAAATGTTTGTGCACTAATTTTGTAGGATTGGTTTATTCTTTTCACACTTTAGTTGTATAATTTATACCAGGAGTGACTCATCATACTCAGTAATATCATTTAAAATTGGTCTTTAATATATGTACTAATTGTTTGTTTATTTAGTGTCATAGAAAGGTTTAAAACACAAGACTGCTATGACCTCATGATTTCTCATCATTTGTGATTGATTCGAAAACAATGTGTACATTTTTTTCTTAGTTTCAGTTTAATAACTGAAATGATGTATTTCACTCAGATGTTATCACTAATGTTTTGTTTTATAATGTTTTAAGTACTCATAATCCTCAGTATTCCTTTTTTTCATACTTTTATTGGTTAATTTTGAAATAGTTTGTCATGTTTTTTTTGTTTTCACTAATTTTTTTGTCAGTTTTATAGTATAATTAACAATCCCAGAGGTGTGTGATCAGACTAAGGCCTTATCATTTGAAATTGGTTCTAAACTGATGCTATATTTGCTGCTTCATGCTACCATAATTTGCCTTTTTTTCGTTGTGGAAATATTTTCGTATGGTCCTAAAATGACAAAAGTATTTCAATCGAAAATTTTTGAGCAACCAAAATTTGTAATCTAATTTATCAAAGAAAGACTAAGGTATAGCCTGATAAGTAGGTATCTTCTGCAGCTCTACTATCCACTGGTGATTGCTGTACTTCAATCAGTTGCTTCACTACTGAGTTATAAAATAAAACAGTCCACCATGTGACAAAAGTAGCCATTTAGTGTTTCTCTTTATTCTCCGTAAATTGGTCATTGCTGCATCTCCAGTACTATCCGTACACTAATAAACACTACTATAGCGGCCTTGTTACCAGTAGGTAAAGGACAAGGTATATGCAAGAGAAGCTAAATTTTCAGACTGTAAAAATTTTCATACACTATGAGAAGACGAAAATATTTCCACTTGAATTTTTTTGAAACGAAAAATCTTTGTACGAAAAAAGGCAAATTATGGTATTTGATTCTTCTTTTCTTACTTTCTCGTATTATATAGTTTATACAAGGAGTGACTAATCAGACTGAATTCATACCATTTAATTGTTATTTCAAAATGTTTCATGTATTACATACTTCTCACAATTTGTTACTTCTATTTTAAGTTTAATAGTAATATTTAAATAATAATGAGAATGAAACTTAGTTACACTTTTAAGTTTGGTTTGGAATAGATATTTCATGCACATCTTATATATTTTTCAATAGTGGTTCCAACTTTTCCGTGTCATAGTATAGTTTGAAATGCAAGTCACTGATCAGACTGAGTTATCCTTCAAGATTGGATTCTGAAATAATACTTTATTTCATAGGTTCATATTATTTGTTTCTTCATAATTACAATTTCATTAAGTAGCATAAAATGCTTGAAGTGACGGAGAACAGAGTTTCAACATTTAAAGTTACTTTTAAAATGTTGGATTGACTCCTGGTTTCTCACTATCTGGTTCTTCTTTTCTCACCTTTAATGTAAAGTTTGTATCACGTGACAGATCAGACTAACTTTTATCATTCATATTTAGTTATAAGATGGTGTATCAGTGAGAGCAGGGAGATTGTGTGGTAGTGAAAACTGACAGATGGTGTGGCAATAAAAACCGGGAGATCATGTGATCACGAGAGCTGGTAGATAGTGAGGTAGTGAGAGCAATGAAATGGTGTGGCATTGACATCAGGCAGATAGTGAAACTGTGATACAGGGTGATGGTGTGGCAGTAAGAGTGGAGAGACAATGTTGCAATGTGAGCAAGCAAAAGGTGTGGCAGTGAGAGCAGGGAGATGGTGAAGTACCAAAAGCAGCAAGTTTGTGTGGCAGTAAGAGCGGGAAATGGTGAGGCAGTGAGAGCTGGGAGATGGTGGGCATTGACAGCATGGAGATCGTGTGGCCTTAAAAACAAGGAGTTGGTGTGGAGTGACACCAGGGAGATGTTGAATCACTGAAAACAATGAGTTGGTCCTGCAGTGATGGCAAGGAAATGGTGATGCAGTGGGAGCAGGGATTAGGGGGCCGTGAGGGCAAGATGGTATGGCAGTGGAAGCAGAAAGATTGTGAAGCAGCGAATTCAGGACAACGGTGTGGCAGTTAGAGCAGTGAGATGTTGTGGCTGTGACAGCAAGAAGATGGTCTGGGAATGTCAACAGAGTTTTTGTGGCAGTGAGAGCACGGAGTTCGTTTTTCACTTAGAGCAGGGACATGGTGAGGCTCAAAGAGCAAAAAGTTTGTGTGGCAGTAAGAGCAAGATAATGGGGAAGCTGCGGGAGCAGCGAGATGGTTTCGCAGTAAGAGTGGGGAGATGACATGGCAGGAAGATAGTGTGGCAGTAAATAGCAGTAAGATGTGCATCGCGGTGGT
>NW_003546267.1:136926-175231 GCF_000090795.2 Amphimedon queenslandica | reverse complement strand
GGCAGTGAAAGCAAGGAGATTGTGTTGAATAGAGAGAAGGGAAATGGTGTTGCAGTGACAACTATGAGATATTTTGAGACTTGCAACAGTAAGATTTGGTGGCAGTAAGAGCAGGGAATGGTGTGGCAAATAGAGCAAGGAGATGGTGTGGCAGTGATAGCAGGCATAACGTGAGGCTGTGAAAGCAGGGAGTTTTCGTGGCGATGGGAGTAGCAAGATGGTATGGCAGTGGGAGTAAAATGATGGTGTGGCAGTGAAAGGAGGGAGGTAGTGTGGCAGCGAGAGCTGCAAAATGTTGTGGCAGTGAGCAGATAGATGAAGTGGATGGTGAGGCAGTGTGAGTAGGGTCATGGTGCTGCCTTGACAGCAGAATGATGGTGTAGCAGTTAGTGCAGTGAGACGGTGTGGCAGCAGTGAGACTGTGACATGTGGCAATGACAGAAGGGAGATGGTGTGGCAGTGACAGCAGGGAGACAGTGTGGCTTTTATAGCAGAAAGTTTGTGTGGCAATAAAGTAGGGACATAGTGTGGCAATAAAAAGAAGAGAAAAGCTATGGGATTATGAATAGGGAGATGGTGAGGCACATAGGCAGGATATTATTGTGGCACTGAGCGCAGAGAGATGGTGATTCCATGGAAAAAGGGACATGGTTTAGCAGTTAGAGAAATTGTGTGGCACTGAGAGCAGGGAAGAAGTGTAGCAGTGAAACTAAGGAGATGGAGTGAGAGTGAGAGCGGTGAGATTGCATTAGCAATGAGAGCAGTGGGATGGTGCGGCTGTGAGAACAAGAAAATGTTGTTGCAGTGTGTGCAGGAAAATCATGTAGAACAGGGAAATATTGTAACAATGTCCTCGTTGTAATCGTCAATTTTTACTATAATTTTTTTCATGTAGAGGAGAGATTATAAGATATTGACGACTGAACGGTAATCTCTTCAGGGGGAATGCAGTGTACAGGAGGAAACAGCAAAAGATAAAAACATCACGTTTATTAATGCAAAATAATAAAAATAAAAGTATGATGTCATATTAAACTAGATAATAATGATACTTTGTTGTTGATGATGGTAATAATAATAATAGTAATTATTTACTTTTATTGCTATTTAGATATGGAAGCTGATGTTTATTTTCATCATTCTTATGATGGTAGTCTTAGTAAAAGGTAGTCTACGAGTTGAAGGTCCACCTCACTCCAATAGTTTTACGCACAGTATTACTATAATTGCTGGAACAAAAGGTTCCTTATTTTCTAATGCTTTCTGTGTTTTTTGTACTCACACTAGCATGTTTAGATTCTTCATTTCTGTTACATAGTAGTGTAAGTCCTGTTATTAGTACTATTATTACAATTTTTACTTAAAAACATTTTATTAAAATCTTAATAATGAATATAACTATAAATTACTGCTCCAATATAATACAATGGTGTTAAAAATTTTAGTAAAAATATGCCTGCTTGTTAATATAATATTAATACACATCTTTACTGAGATCTACATGCCCTCTCTTCATAATATGTATTATTAATAATTTAATTAAGGATCTCTAAGAGAAGCTGTACACTTTCCACTCTCTATCTTGCCACCCAAATTGTTCCCACCTGCCCCCTCTCCAGCATCTCCTCCAATGACCACGGCCAACCCTTTCTCGTCCTCTCTTATTACAACCTCTTTCGTCCTCAGGACCTCTTCCACCACCTCAGCCCTAACCTCCTCTAGGTCCTCTACCTCCCCTGCCTCTCCCCCTCTTGTCAGCACTCTTCTTTGTCCTCCTCCTTCATTATGATTATCATTACCGCCCACTTGGACTTCCTGATGATGCTGACCCTCACGAGAGGGAAGTCTGCTGCCCAGACTGCCACGTCTTGGAGTAGGATCAGGAGCAGGTGAAGAGTGATGCAGTGCCATTGGATCCACTGGCTTGTTACTCCCTTGTGGTGTAAGTGTATCAGATTCCATATCATCCTGTAAAAGTAGAAAATTCTTAATTCTGAAATATAGAAAAAAATTTACTTACATCTAAAATATCTCTCAAGCCATCACCATCAGCGGCCATCTTAGTTGTGACGTGAATAATAAATGGTGCCAAAAATAATTTTTATTAATGAATAATTCACTTAATTGTAATTGCAACAATAATTTTTGTACACTTAATTTAAAAATTATGAGCACTAAGGAGTGAGATTATACTTATCACCAATCCAAATAGTAAGATTACGTTCCTGTTATCATCACTCCAAAGAGTGAGATTATTATTGACCTTATCACTCAGAGGAGCGTGATTGTATTGATCTTATATCATCACTCTGAAGAGTGTGATTATTATTCAGTGATCTTATATCATCACTCTGAAGAGTGTGATTAGTACTCAGTGATCTTATATCATCACTCCCAAGAGTGTGATAATTATTCAGTGATCTTGTATCATCACTCCAAAGAGTGTGACTATTATTGAGTGATCTTATATCATTACTCCGAAAAGCGTGATTATTATTCGGTGATCTTATATTATCACTCCAAAGAGCGTGATTATTATTCAGTGATCGTATGTCATCACTCCAAAGAGCGTGATTATTATTCAGTGATCTTATATCATCACTCCAAAGAGCGTGATTAGTATTCAGTGATCTTATATCATCACTATGAACGTGATTTTTCAGAGAGAAAGAGAGAATATATGTACATTATACATACACATACATGTATTACTGGCACTTCAATACACTTATTTCATTACTCTTCTGTGACAATAGAGCAGACACTGCTATCAATGCTTCTTAAAAGAGCAGCAACTTTAGCAGTTTGTTCCATGAACTTAAACATGCAGGGTACCTCAAGACCACCTTGAACCAAATCACTGGAGTACCTTCTAGTACCCGTGACAAAACACTTTATTACTGTGCCAGATTTGTTTGAAAACAGCCGGCATAGTCTTGATATTATTATTGGGACATGTCCCACTATGGTACCTGACTTGCATACAGCCAAAGCATAGCAGTCATGAGGGTTGTTCACTTGTGGGCTACTCACCAGCTCCTCACCTATACAAGGCTCCAATATGTCTTTGTAAATGTTAAGACCATGAATACAGCTATATACTTTAACCATGGTACTGTCTTGATGATTTTGACAGCCGAGATAACTTCCCTCCTAATGTAAACACGCGGTCAATTTCATAGCAACTATGAATTGGTTTCCATGGTATTGAATTGAACCTTTTCATTAGTTTTTAATATTGCAAAAATAAGCAGCCGCGAATATAACCCGACCTATGGTATGTAAAAATAAACATGGTGGTATCACAAGTCAGACACTCATTAAAAAATTATCTTTTAGGCAGGAGATTACCCAAATAGGCAGAATAGAAGTGACTTGGTTTGAGTCAAAATGCATGCAAATTCTTATCTGAGGTGATTAGTGTCAACATTATGATAATTGACAACAGATATACATAAAATCTTGTCACATTAAACTGATAGTACCTTAAGGAGACAATTATTAGCATGTACTTTTTTTAGCAATTTTTATGAAACTAAGATTTAGCTGCTACTTAATTTAGCGCTTTGGATCATTTGGTATAAATAACTACTAGAAGAATGTAAGACACTAAAGGAGCAAGCCTAAGCAAGCTATAGATCATGTGCTATGATCAACATGTATGAGCAAGCAAAGCAATTGCACAAGTCTAAATACAGTAGATCTTGTTGCATTAATCTCACTTAAATTGCTTCATCACTGACTCTGCTGCCATTTACATGTAAAGTTATCTTGCTTAAAGTTAGAAGCAGTCACTAAACAAAGAAGACTTTCACCTACTTTGTTAACCTAGGCTAATTACTACAGAAGTCTTTTGACAGCAGTTTAGAATTATCTTGCAGTTCTTCCTGACCGTTTCTTGCAACTTGCAAATAAGCTCAGACTTGCTGATGCCTGCCATTGTATTCATTGCGACCACACCCACTCACAATGAAGTTATATTTAGGGTTAATGAGGACTTAAAGTTAGTGTGGACTTAAAATTAAATACCCGCAAACAAATGTCTTCTTAAATAGTTTTACACCAAATTAATTATCTTCCATTAAAGCATAATTAATTATAGCAGGAGTGTCTCACTGTCTATAGGCGTGGTTTTATTCAAATTGGCAGAGGTTGTTCACCGTATAGGTTTGTTAAGAAGTGTTCTTATAGACGTCAAGTATCAAGATGGTCGTAGGATCCCTGGGAACGTTTTAGACTATTATGTAATCAGTCTTGAACTCCCTTATCGTGAGATAGTTGTTCCTGATCTGACAGAAGCATTAACAGAAGACCAGAAAGAGGCGGTGGATATCATTAGACAGTGCCTTGTTACTACGAAAGAAATAGAAAAATTAAATCAGTTGTCAGGGTGCTGTTGTACAGCAACCGTCATTTAAAGTGGTGTAGTTGGTCAACCAATGTATCATATTTGTGAACAGTCAATGGAATTTTTACTTCACAGAAACTTCACACTTCCACAGATATCAATTATGTTTGATGTATCTATCAGCACTGTAAGAAGGAGGATGTCAGACTATGGTCTTTCAGTCACAGCACATTATTCTACTATTTCAGACTCAGAGTTAGATGTTATTGTCAGTGAGATACAACAACAATACCCAGTGTGCGGCAATCGTCAGATGCAAGGACACTTGTACTCTCAAGATTATCTTGTTCTACAGGTTTGTTTGAGAGATTGACAGCGGAGAACTGATCCAAGTGGAACAGCACATTGCCGACTTCATGTCTTAAACAGACATCACTATTCCGTTCCTAGTCAATTATTTTTACACCACATAGATGGTAACCACAAACTTATCAGGTAATGGTTATTATTAATTTAAAATAATATGTTATGCAATGTATCTTTAGATGGAAAACAGTAGTTCATGGGTGTATGGACGGTTATAGCAGAAGGATAATTTACCTAAATGCATCTGATACTAATAGAGCCGATACTTTTTCAAATTCTTATTAATTCTGTCACTAAGTAGGGCCTTCCAAGCCATGTTTGAGCTCAATGTCGTAGGTGACATATATATGTTCTCATTACATGATGTGTTCCTAAAGAGAATTAACCATGCTGTATCTCATTTGTTAAAGCATGGAATAATCACACACCTCTAGTTGTCGCAATCATTCTCCAATCCAGTTGTGGATCTTGGGTCTCTGTAACCTATCTTCTGATGAACATAATGAGGTAAGAATTAATGCCTTTTTCAATCTTAGTGTATTTACCGTAATATGTGACGTGGTCTGAAAAAATTGACCTTAACTCCAATTTAATGAAAATGAGGTAAGGCCAAAAATGTGACAATTTTTGTGGCGAATTTTTTTGTATTATATATATGTGTTACATAAGTCAAAACCTACCTACTGATACCAAGATATCCCCAAAACTCCATTTATTACTGGAGTTAGAAGTCATTCTTTGCAAAAAGGGTCCTCCATTTACAAAACAGAGTCAAGGTAATTGCATGGGCGGCTGTTGTATAACGCATCAATGATATCATGGGATAACCATAGCAACGCTAATTTACAAATTCTACGATACTGTTAGCGCTTTTGAGGATGTCTGTGGAGGAAATAGCAAAGCTTCTTAACACAGAGGATTCTACTCTTCTCACTCTGCTAGGAGAATATTTCTACTCCCCTACACAAAGCCAAGGTAAGCTATACTATAATTATTAGTAATGAATAATGTTTTACATGTAGACATTAACAACTGATAACAAAAAATAAATAAAGCAACTATTATTATCCCATAGGATATTCGGACTGTGACAGCAATGATGGTGAAGATGAATGTGATGGGCTCTTGTTAACAACCCCGAAGCAGCTACACATCACATCACAGCAGAATCTTTCACAACATCTGGAGCAGCAGGAAGAGGACTATGATATAGATTCACTCATCACTCCAGGAACTAGCAACACGATAGTTGTGAAGCCAGAGGATCTAGACCTGGATGAAGGAGCAGAGAATTTGAGAGAGAGGGAGGAAATTGAGGCAATATACTCCAGTGGGTGTTGTGCCACACACAGATTGAGAAGGATAATCTGATGAGAGTGCAATAAATGATTTTTTATCTTTTAAAAACAGATATGTAAGAAGCTCTTCTTGTTCATCTACTGTATCAGAAATGGTACTTACAAGAACTTGAGGAGGCATTTCTTCAAAATGGAATGAAACCTATGTAAAAGTAATAAAAATAATCCTAAGTAGAGTAATGAAAATTGTTAATGTAGGGTTCATTGGAACACTGGTCTCATTCCATGTCATTCTCTCTCTGTGGAAGGCATTAAAGATGCTGTTGCATTTTTGGAGAACTATGCTCAAGACTATGCCATTTTACTACCTGGGAGGATACCTGGAGTGAGGGATTATGGAAAAGCCAAGCTATTGCTGTCCAGTTTGTCCCGACACATGGTTTACAGGCAGTATGCTGATGCTTGTAGGGAACATGTTGTCAGTGAAAGTTCCTATAAAAGAATATGGTGAAAGTATGTTCCGCACATTTACAGCTTCAAGCCAATGACAAACTTATGCTGGACATGCAAGAAGAACAGCACTACAATTTTATGGAATGCTGGGTGTGAGATTGAGCGTCAGTCTGAGGTACATTTAACATCCATCACTACACATAGAAACTTTTACTCAATACAGGTCTCAATCTCTCTACATGTACATACATCACTACTCATAGGAACTTTAACTCAAAACTGGTCTCGATCTCTCTACTTGTACAACCATCACTACACGTAGGAACTTTCACTCAATACAGGTCTCGATCTCTCTTCACGTACATCCATCACTACACTTAGGAACTTTCACTCAATACAGGTCTCAATCTCTCTACACTTACATCCTCACTACATGTAACCTGCTTTACTCAATCAGATGATCTCTACACAAATGAAAACTAAATTTTCATTTCAAAATCATAAAGGACAGTAGAAAAATTACATTTTAATTATTATTCTACCCTCAACAAGGTATTAGATAAAGCAAGCAGTGACAAAAGCAGTGTATAACAGTAAAGGACACTATGCTACACTATTAAGGTAAGTTATACTAATCATAAGTACACAATACACATTACTATTTTTTATATAAAATTAGATATTTCAGAGACAAGGAAAACAACTGTATAACAGGGAAGGACACTATGCTACACTACTAAGGTGAATTATACTAATAATAATTACATAAAACACATTACCATCTTTTATACAAAACTAGATATTACAGACACAAGAATACAACTGCATAACAAGGAAGGACACTATGCTACACTAAAAAGGTAAGTTATACTAATAAGTTCACAAAACACGTTATCATTTTTATATAACATTCAATACTCCAAACACATCAAGCAATACAACTGTACAACAGTAAAGGACACTATTCTATGCTACTAAGGTGAATTACATTAATAAATACAGAATAGAAATTACAATCTTTTATATACAATTAGATATTCGTAATACATCAAGTAATACAACTGTGTAACAGTAAATGACACTATGCTACGCTATTAATGTAAGTTATAGTAATAATAAGAACACAATACATATTACCATCTTTATATATAATTAGATATTATAGACACAAGCAATACAACTGTATAACAGGAAAGGACACTAGCTACATTAATAAGGTAAGTTATTATATAGGCGGTAGCCTATATGTAGGGTTGAAGTTGATTTTTCAAGATGGCGACCAAATGTTTCATTTTGAAATGATTATAACTCTTTTATCTTACTCTGTACGGCCTTATAAATGGCTTAGATGAGTTCTCCTTCACTGAGCGATTCTCCTGGTACCTATAAAGTGTACCACAATGTAGCGGGAGCAATTCTGGATAATAGGCCCAAATTCAAATATCTGCAAAATTCTTCAGACTTTTTCTTCTTCTTTCATCTTTCTTCTATCAACACAGAAATCTTTTAAACTAAAGAACAGGTTAAAATGGCTTTTACACCATTCCTTAGAGCTTGGGTCAAGGACAAGACAAGTGCTTTCATTATCTTTCTTACTGTAAGTTTAAAAACTAAGTATTTGGGCGTGATCTATCACTCTCCTCTCATTTTCAGACGCCATTTTGCAATTAAATGCGCATGCGCAAAGTTGCTATAGCTACATTACTGTGTGCAGTGTGTAGTGACTGTTCGCTCTATTCTTCTCTTGGTCTTTGTTGAGGTTATCTTACTTGCAAAGAGTGCCCACTACTCAGACTAAGAGATCACCAGTTCTTTTAAGAACTAATAGTAAATAAATCATTAATTCCACTGTTGAATTTAAGATTCATTTAAAAATTATAGTGAAATTAAGGTTACAACTGCTCAGGATATATAAGTTATTTAGTCAGCTGCTTCTGAAGTACTACGTTGTATTCTTGATACTGCAACAAATTGAGGTAAGTGTTTTACAATGATAAGTAACAGCCGAGTTTATGATGATAATATTGTGCATCCTGCATACTTGGTCTTATGGTACATTTACTTATTTCTAGTTTCAATGTTAGGAGTGATTTTGGTTGTGATAATTGTACAAAAAGGAAGTAAAAAAAGGAAGAGTAACTTAACTGGGAATAAAACTAAAAAAAAAAATTCAAAAAATTATGATGATAGAAAGCAAATAGAAGATTTTATAGATAAAAATAGATCAAACGCCAGAGCATACTATATAAGTTAATGTAACAGGGTCAAAAGCAAAGCAAGAATTGCTTATAAAATCAGTAACAATTATAAGATTGCTTCTGCAAAGGCCTATTCTAAGCAGTTTCATGCATTGAACCCAGGGTATATATAGCAAAAATGTAAAAATTGGTACAATAGAAACAAAGATAAAAAATTTTAAAATAAACTTGCTATTTAAAAACAAATTATTTATCTATTCAGACCATAAAAAAGAAGCCTCTAGAAAGCAATATCAAAAAAATCCACAACCAAAGAAAGAAGCCTCATGAGATCAGTATCAAAAGAATCCACAACCAAGGAAAGAAGCCTCTAGAGATCAGTATCAAAAGAATCCACAACCAAGGAAAGAAGTCTCTAGAAATCAGTATCAAAAAAATCCTAACTCTCAAAAAAAGGAAATCAAAGGAACGCTATCAACAAAATCCAGACCCACAAAGACAAAATCTTTGAAACGGTATTATGAAAACAGAGATGCAATATTAAGTGCTACAAAAGATAAATTTCTGAGATATAAATTTTCTGATAACGAAATGGATAAATTAAAGATGGCACTAAATAAAGAAAATAAGAAGCGTCTAAATAAAGATTATTATGAACGTAATTATAGTCACTTATTGTATAGATTATGTTCCAATTACTCATTACTTGCACCGAATAGTGATGCAAAGGAATATTATTTTATGAAAATTATGGAAGCATTATATTACAGCCCGGAAATATTTGATGATTTATTGCCATCAAGTATGAAAGTGGTAGACTTTGAAAACATAATGTGACAGTAAATGTAATGCTGCATCAAGTATATTGATAGAATCAGTTTTGAAAAACAGATCCCACAAAGTAGGTGTATTGATACGTGCAGCAAATAGCATTAGGAAAATGAAGTTGAATAGCTTTAGTGATTTTGGTGAGCAATGTCACACAAAAAATAGTGAGCCTTATTTTTATGAATCAGCATATTTGTATCCTAATGATGATTTGATAGTCAATTAGATAGTCCAATTGAAATCCCTGTTGATACAAATGGCATCTGTTATGTAGCAGGGGTTGTTGATGTATCATGTATTGATAGAGTAGAAGAATTTAATGATGATAGTGACTCTGAAGATGACAATTTTGATACTAATAGAATGTGTACTAATAAGAGAAAGCCTACCCTCAAATGGCACTGTACAGACAAGTGCAAGCCTTTATTAGAAAGTGACATTAGTTCTATTATTGAAGTTAGACGATATTTTGATGAACCCATTAAAGAATTGAGGAAGCATTTAGATGCATGTGATATTTGTCCTAATAAATATTATATGACAAGATCCCTGCATGTCGAAGAAATAAATGAAGTGCATGAACATGATGTTTGTGATAATGCAAATGTAACGATAATTGTTAAAAAAGATCAAAATAATGTTGAAAAATATTTTCAATATTCAGAAATTGTTTGTGAAAGGATTGGCCATCCTATTATGTGTAGTAATAAAGATGCTGAATGTAAAAGCATGCTGCGTATTTTACGCAATGCATCTGTTCATTACCATATGTTAAGACGCCTTTTAAAACACTTATGTTGCTAGAAATGCCCATTTAACAGTAGATATTATTGATGTTTCCCTTGCTGATGGCAACATAGCACAATTGACAGATTTAAAAATTAATGAAGCTGATGAGACTGAATTTGATAATGTGCATTACGCTCTAAATGATGGCGAAGAATATGACCCATTTAGAATACCAAACTTAGATACTGTACTTTATCTTCAGTATTCAGATGCTATTGATGAATTTAATAAGCTTTGTCTGATGAGGCAGTTAATGCATGTTGTAGCTGTGAGAGGCTTTTAAGAAAAAAATCTGTCACTGAAGCTAAAAATTTAGATAGCGATGTTTGTAATATCCTATTAGATTACATTAGAGAGAATGATTCTACAGCATTAAATAAAGTTATGTATATTTGAAATCATTCTAAACCTATTACTAGGAAAAATGAAGTTCCAGCACGTTGTGTGGTCAATGGGTTAAAGTGTGAGCCAATACCCAAAGAATTGGAAAATTTGGATCCTTTGAGTTGCCAGTTAATACAGAGGGCCAAATGTTTTCAGACAATTGTTAGGCTAGGCACACACACCTTAAAAGTGCCTACATATAATTCTTTGAAGGCTCTTAAAGGTACAATGTTTTATTTACCCCTTCCATTGGAAAAAAACCATGGAAACTTTAAATGAGAATGGTATAGATTCTAATCATTTGCCTAATCCAGAACTTTATATTATTATTAATGGACAGCCTACTAAATCAAATAATGTCTGGCGTAGCGTAGTTGATGTGAATAAAATAAAAGCAGCACTAAGAAAATTAAAAGAAATTAATTGGCTTTATAGAAATGTAGACGATGATTCCATCGACGAATCGTCTAAAAATGTTATACAAGTAGTTAGCAATACTACTTGTAAAATGCTTGAAAAAGCAAATGATCGAGATTTAGAACGCCTTTCAGCATATACCATTAGCAATCTTGATAGTAAAATTGCAACGGGTTCTGATATCAGTCAATATAAATTAATGAATGTAAAAGAAGCGCCTATAGACAATAGGCAAGAGCATCTTGATTTGTTATGCTTTCCTACTTTAATTCCTACTGGACAATATGGAGAGCATCATCCCAGACAAAGCTATCCAGCACAGACTATCATTTAGTGAATACATAAAATCAAGACTTTAAAACAAAGATTCCCGATTTCGTAGAAATCATTCATGTTGTTTGCACTATTACGGATTAAAAATTAACAAGGCCTTAAAAACTGGCATATATAATTTATTAAAAACATTAAGGGGCAATGTTGGTCAAACTGCTGCTGAAATATTAGATAAAATACATGTGTTACATGAAGAGTTTGAGGGGAATTTAAGTACCATGTTGGCTCCAATACGGGGCACAAATCAATACTTGTTCCGTGTGAAAGGTGAAGTCAAAGCAATGATTGCTGAGTATGGCTCACCAACGCTCTTCATTACATTAAGTTGTGCTGAATATAATTCAGCTGATATAGCGCAATATTTAAGAAAAGTGAATAATGCACCACAATCATATAGTATTTCTAGACTATGTACTGAGGACCCCGTTTCAGTATCATGGCAATTTTAATACAAATTTAAGGATTTCTTTAACATAGTCATTCTGCAGAGAGGTGTTCTAGGCAAAGTAGAGCAATATTATGTTAAAAAAGAATATCAAATGTGTGGAGTGCCTCATTATCACATCCTCCTACGGATTGAAAATGCTCCTGTTGTCGGTATTGATCGTCCAGAAGAAGTCTGTTCTTTCATACAAGATAAAATTACCTGTCATATACCAGATAGTAATACGTCACCTGATTTAAATTTTTTGGTAACAAAATACCAAATGCACAAGTGCAGCAAATACTGCAAATGAAATATTAAAGTCGGCAAGACCTATGTATCTAGATGCCGATTTGATTTTCCTAGACCAGTATGAGATAGTATTTGCATCAATGATGTTGAAAATATCTTGAAATCATGCAATAAAATATATTATCTCAAATGAAATGAAAAAGATGTTCGAGTCAACGACTTCAATCCTTTACTGTTGAAATTGTGGCGTGCAAATATGGACTTGCAATACATAGCAGAGAGGAGTCTTTCCTTAACAGAGTATGTAACTGGATATGTCACTAAAGCAGAAAAGAGTCATGCACAGGACTTATGGGATGAAGTCGGCAGCTGTGACAACGAATACAGCAGGCTTTGAAAAATTGAACAAAAATTACTTCGACCCAAAGAAGTAGGACTATATGAAGCTAGCGATCTACTTTTTAGTAAAAGTTTATACATGAAATCTGTAAACGTACAGTACATTAATGTGTACTTGCCTCATAAGAGAAGAAAAATCAAACACTATTCATATTTAACTAAAATGGATCGATCTTCTAAAGACATTTTTAATCCTAGCATAATTGAAGACTTATCCAACAAGACCAAATAACATGGAAGATGTATCTCTTTACAAATCTGTTGCTAATTACAGATTTGATAAAATAGGAGAAAATGTAGAAAGGGAATACAATATTCGATCAAAGCCAGTTCTTCCAAACCATAGGAAATTTAATCCTATGCAAGAAGCGGAAAGAGATGATTTTTATTACTCGCTAATATTTTTATTTGTGCCTTTTAGAGACGAGAGCACACTCGTAATGGAAGGAGAAACAATGGAAGAAGCTTTTAGGCGTCACAGAGAAGCATCTATACGTGGCATTGAAAATCATTTCAACAAACTACAGAAATTATTAGAAGCTGAACGTAATTGGAAGAAAATAGTCGATGCAAGAAATAAAGCCAGTTTTACTGAAGATCTTCCTGATCAAAAGGAAGATGATGAGCCTCAATTGCTAGGTGAAATAATGGAAGCAGTAGCTGATATTGCTGACATGCACATAAATGTACCTAATTTAACATTAGAGCAAAGAGAAGCAATGCTTAATGTAGATGAAAACAATTTTTAATAAAATTAAGATTCATGTTATAAGTCAGAAATAACGTGAAGACTTAATAGAGAATGAGTCTTCAAGACTACTTTGATTAGATAATATGAAACCGCTAAGGATGTTTATTAGTGGCGTAGGTGGAACTGGTAAGTCGTTTTTCATAGAAGCAATAAAATGCCAAGTGGATGACATATGGCATCCAAAAAGTGGTGAAATTATGTGTGCTATAGTAGCACCAACAGGTGTAGCTGCATTTAATGTAGGCGGACTAACAATACATAGATTGTTTCAGCTACCAATAGAGCATGAGGGAAAGACAGCTGGATATTGGGCTTTGAATAAAGAAGCTCAGAGAAGAATAAAAATGGCACTTAAAAATTTAAAAATTATAATAGTGGACGAGGTATCTATGGCATCCAATCTAAATCTAGCATACTTACACATGCACTTAGAAGATAAATTTGGTACTGATGAATGGTTTGGATCTAAAAATATTTTATTTGTAGGTGACCTCTTACAATTGCCACCAGTAAATGGTAGGCCAGTATTTAATAAAATTAGCAATAAGCTAGTAAAAACTAGACTTGGAGCAGCAAATGCAGTTAACATATGGAAAGAAACAGTAGAATATGACAAACAAACAATCAATGAGCGACAAGGAGACGAAACTTTCTTTAAGATGCTTGATTCAGTTAGGCATGGCTGTCTAACTGATGAAAGTATTGATACGCTTAAGAGTTGCGTATTTAAGGTTCAATACAAGAAAAATATAAGGAATTCGAAAGTGAAGGAACAAATCCTTCAATTTGCCTATTTTCTAAGGTAGACGCCTGCCAAAAAATCAATGAATTAATGTTAGAAAGTTTAGAAACTGAGAAAATAGAATTAGCATGTGTTGATGTTGTTGATGAAAGTGGCAGCACAGCAAAATTTGACAAATAACAACAAAAAAAATTAGAGAAACTAAAAGATCAACTAAACAAAACAGCTGGTTTGGAAACTGTATTGTCTTTAGCAGTAGTCTGTAGAGTAATGCTACGACGTAATATTGATGTGACCGTAGAATTAGTTAATGGTGCGGTGCCATTGGTACAGTAATAGGTATTAATGCTACACGTATATCAATCAAATTTGATCATATTGATGTACCTTGTGACATAGAAAGGGTTACATCTGGATTTATGCTATCTAAGAATTTGTATATACATATGAAACAGTTTCCCCTTATACTTTTTTATGCTATGACTATACATAAATGTCAGGGCCTCTCACTAGATACAGCCATTATTGATTTATCGACTGATGTTTTTGAGGATGGTATGGCATATGTTGTATTGTCTCGTGTACATATTACATTCATTATCATTTGATCCTCTCTCTGTTGAAGTTAGTAGTCTGTGCATTAACGAAATTAACTGCCTCAGAAATAAATTTCAGAATGACTTACCTCAAATCAAGGGAAGTAAAGGAAAGAAGAGAAAGATTCAAGTGACTGGTATAATTGATGATGGTGAACCTTGTAGTAAGAATGCCAAGGTGTCTGTAAGTCATGTACAAAGTACTAGTAACAGTACCGTTAGTAGCAATAAACGTAAGAGTACTGATTTACAAAAGTCTAATCGCCCCAAAAAGAGTAAAATCTGTGACGATAATGCTTTAAATAAGCCTTGCACCCAAAAAAGAAAAGTCGATGTAGACAGTAGTACTGACAAACCTGCTTTGGTAGTGCCTTGCTCAAAAAAAGATGATAAATTAATTGTTTCAATTAATTAGAAAGACCTAAAAACCAAATTTAATGTCCAAGATGATGATAGTTGTAGTAGTCTCATTGTATCTATAAAACTCTGAAACATTAAATGTAAACCAAAAGATGATAAAACCAAGTGTGTTGTAAAAATGACAATTGTAGTAGTAGTCTGATTGTATCTATAAAACACTCAAGTATTATATTAAAGGCAAGTAATCCAAAAAAAGATGATGATGTCATCTTTACTTCTGAAGAGCCTCCCAACCCAGATATTGTGAGACGGAGACAATGGGGTTATGTTTATTACCCTGGTAATGAACTTTTTCAAACGTGGTGTGAGATTTTAAATCTTAAATTTTTCTTAGCTGCTAGAATTTTACCTGGTAGTCCAAGAACACCATTGTCAGATGAAAGAGTTCCTAATAGTACTCTTGATGTCCCTGGTGATGGGAACTGTTTATTTTATGCCCTTTCATATCTCATTACTGGGTCAATTTCTCAGCATTATGAATTACGTAAAGCAATTGTTAGTAATATGCCAAACTTTGAAGAATTGTTTTATAGTACATTAAGTGTAACCAGATATTCAAGCATATATGATTACATAAATAAGTCCAAAATGTATAGAAATTGTGTGTGGGCCACTGACACAGAGATTATTACACTAGCTGCAATATTAGGTACAACCATTATATTCATATTCACTAACTCCTACTTTTGTTGGCTGGGCTAGATATGGAACCCAAACTTTATATGGCATTCCTTGTGATACTAATACACTTGCTTTGTATTTGAAGCATGTTGGTACTAATCATTTCCAAGCAGTTAAGTCTATTAATATTTCTTAAGCATTGATTGTTGATGGAAAGTGGGTATGGTGTATGGGAGGTCCATCATCTTAAAAACATTGGTTGTTTAATGTGACTTATATTTCACTGCATGTACAATGTGAGTGATGTGTGAGTGTGTCTGAAAACCATTGGTGCATATCAATCCAGTATTGCTCAGTATGAAGAGATCTAACTGCATTCAGGAAGTGAGATTAATCAAGGTATAACAAATAACAGTAAATATTGTTTACTTGTTGCTATAATGGACAGGGAGAGGGTGTGAAAGAGGTTTACTGTTCATTAGAGTTTAGCATTGATTCAAATTTGTGTGACTATCATTTATGTAGGACAGAGGGTTAGGAAGGGAGGAAGCTGTCGTTATCAAATCTGGATCTTTTTTGTGGCTTGTACTACATGTTTATTACAAATAACTGATGCTTATGGATCAGGGCTCTGCTGAAAAAATTTGAAGTCATGACAAGATAAATTTTTGAGTAACATTAAAAGTTGTTATTTTACATTTAGTATTATTCAAGCAGTAATTCTGTACATATAACAATGATCATCATGCATGTTAATGCTGCCATCAATGCTGTGCGTATTACATATTTGTAAATGCTTGCCAGCTGATGTTGCGCATAATGCTGCCATCAATGCTGTGCGCATTATTAAGTTAATGCTTGCCGGCTAATTTTGCGCATTTGAATGATGCTGCCATCAATGCTGTGTGCATCAGAAATGCTTGCCAGCTGATTTTGCGCATCTTTTATTGATGATTATTGTAACATGTGCATGTTCTCATTAAAAAAATATTATTTGCACATTGGAAATGCTTTATGCACACAATGATATTTTATATGAAGGAGGTCATGAAAGTATCTTAACTGAGGTTAGCATTAGTAAGCAATATTATGTCTAAAATACACGCATGCACATACATATATGATCCAATCAGAAACATTGTAGATGCTACCATTATTATTAGTTAGTACTTGTATGTCACATTCATAATTTATACAGATATACTTAGGACTACAAAGTGGTATTAAAGAGTGAGGTCAGACTTAGAATGAGACTCAACAGCTGAAGGGGACATTCCTCTATTTAAGCACCTGTATCTTGTTAGTGGTTTGTAACGTATCTTTTTGACAAACATAAAGTATATAATGCATATACATGTATATGTTTAGTATAGTGCACATGCAGTTGATTATTGATGCATTTATTGTGCTTGTTGTGTTTGATGATTATCATGCATGAATTTCATCCTTTTATAGTTGGTTGTAAGTACATATGTACTATAATGGAGTTACAAGGAATACAAAAGTTCCATGTGATAGAGTTCGTTCACCATTACTATTTGTACTATTGTTATTATTAGCCCGTGTGTTTACATTATTTGCATTTGATGTGTTTATGTTACTATGCTTTACAGGTAATGACAGCTGAAAAGGATTTGATGATTCAGCAATATTTTCATTACTTGATATTGGAATGTGCAATATAATTAAAGGCAGTTCTGGATTTCGATTGTTGTAACTAAATTTATTTCATTGTTAAATGCAACTTAATGTTTTATTGTAGGTCCTTGATGAGTCGTTGTATCACACTGCAGGAGGTGCCTGCATATGTTTTACATTACTGTAGTCTATGGAATGGAATATGTAGTAAGATTAAATATTGTGAGATTCCAAAGTGTCCTATGTATTTTGCTATAGGATATGATTGAAGGTTACATGTACATGTATATTTGTTTGATGGGTATGTCATATAAGCATGGCCACAGTAGGTACTATCACTACAAGTTATTGTTTGCAAGTACATCTTTCATTGATGATTGTTAGTTTATTGTAATAATATTATTATGTGCATGCATGTTCTCATTAACAAACAACAATTGTTTGCACATTGGAAATTATTCATGAGTTATTTTTGTAGATTATGAATGACGGCACTGTGCATGTTCATGTACGTAATCAGTATGTCCATAATAATGATTATTAGGTAAGATTTATTTTTTTTCATTATGCATTACGATACTGTGAATTTTTTTCTAGAAATATTGAAAGAAACTAAAGGGAATAAGCATTTATGTCTTGTCAAACACTTGGCATTACTAATGTATTTTTATCCTGGATTAATGCTGATGTATTTTTAATTCACAGTTTGATTATTTTTTAACATCTATTAGTATAATGAAGTACATAGTTAATAAACGTTATAGTTTTTTGTTATGGCCCCTCTGGGCCTCGGCCTGTGGCCCCTGCCCCTGCCAGCTCTCCTTGGTACATTGGCATACTACTACGGGATATAAAGACAATATTAAGTACATCATAGTAAAGACTTACAATCTGTCTATTCACAGCCCTCAGCTGGCTATTATCTGCTGCCTTTGCTGTTGAAGCAATGGCTGCCTTTGCTATTGAAGCAATGGCAGTCCTGGGGCAGGAGGGGCTCCTCCATGAGGAAGCACCGGTGCTCCTCCAGGAGGGAGCACCGGTACACCTCCAGGAGGGAGCACCGGTGCCACTCCAGGAGCGAGCACCGGTGGGCCTCCAGCTCTTTGGACTGGGATCGGGAGTGCTGGAGGTGGTGGTGGAGGCCTTCTTTCTCCAGCTACTGGCGGTGGCGGATGAACTATGTGCTCATCACCAGCATCATCCATTATGAAGTATGCTACCAAAAAGAAGAAAATATATTGATAGCTAATTTAATTTGTAACTGAACTGACTTCACTGCAATAGGAAAGTTGTAGTAGTTAACTTGAGAGCAAAACGGCAACTGAAATTGAATGAGAATGTAAACTTAAATAGTTTCAGAACAGGAAATAGATCTTAGTAATGGTCAATAATGGTGAAAATTATTAGATAGGCTATGAATATAATTAATGATTCAAAAATTAAAAAATAATTAATAAAAAGTAATTGTATGAAAAATGTTTTTAAAATGCGATAGGTCTTCTTATAGTTTTTATTTCAAAATTCTTTTCTTCCAGCAATGAAATGATAACTAAGTCAAAAATTGTAATTGTTAATGAAAAGGATTATTAATTAATTAATAATGATAAAAATTATGAGCTAGGCTATAATTAATGATTCAAAAATTCAAAAAAAATTAAATAAATTAATAAATTAATTATTAATAATTTTATAATTATTAATAAAAAGAATTATTTATTAATAAAATTTAATATAAAGTATGGAAACCAGAAAATGAAAAATTTCTATTACATGAGAAAAAGTAGGGTTTTCAGAAAGTAAAAGAAACAAGGGGGTTGAATTCAACCATAATAATAATTAATAGTTCAATTAATAATTATAAACGTTAATTAATAAAAAATAATAATTCATAAAAATACTACAAAGATTTCAAACCCTACTTTGCAGAAAATGATATTAGGCAGAAATAGAATTTTAATAAGAATTATGCCTTTGTACCTATTGATTGCTCTACTACATTTCTATGATGTAAATTAATTATTGTTAAATATAAATAAAACTTTTCAGCTAGTATTGATTGAATAAATTATTGTCATGACAATTAAAACATCTAAATTATAGATAATTATTTGGCTAATGCATTCTTTAATGTTTGTGATTCAGTACAATATCTAAAAATAAATAAATAAGAGTTGTAATTGGACTTGCCACAGTTGTGTAGGCCGAAACTAAGCAGTTTGGTTATCAATCTTTCTACATTGTTTCCTTTAAAATGACAAATTTTTAATGAAAGAATCTTTCATTAAAATTTGTCATTTTAAAGGAAACAATACTCCTTCATAAAATTCTGCAAAGTAGGGTTTGAAATTTTTGTACTATTTTTATGAATTATTATTTTTTATTAATTAACATTTATAATTATTAATTGAACTATTAATTATTATTATGGTTGAACTCAACCCCCTTGTTTCCTTTATTTTTTGACAACCCTACTTTTTCTCATTTAATAGAAATTTTTTATTTACTTGACTATACTAATAATAACTACACTATACACATTACGATCTTTGGTTTAGAATTAGATACTCCTAACACGTAAAGTAATACATCTGCATAACAGTAAAGGACACTATGCTACACTGCTAAGGTAAATTATACAAATAATAAATACAAAATACACATTACAATAGTTTGTATACCATTAGATACTTCTAACACAACAAGTATACAGCTGTATAACGGTAAAGGACACTATGCTACACTACTATGGTGAATTATACTAATAATAAGTACATAAAACACATTACCAACTTTTATTTACAATTAGATATTACAGACACATCAAGCAATACAACTGTATAACAGGAAAGGACACTATGCTATACTATTAAGGTAAGTTATACTCATAATATGTACAAAATACACATTATGATCTTTCGTATACAATTAGATAGTCCTAACACATCAAGCAATACATTACTAAGGTAGTGTAGACACAAACTCTTACCACATGTGATGTACTGTTCTACAAGGAATGAAGACAAAATACCTGATGTATTGTTAAATCTTTTATAATGTTCAGGGATCATTCACAATATTCTTCAGCCACAAATATCTTAAAAATTGATCATGATAAATATTATCGTTTCAGAATGTATTTAAGAAAGGGTTTTAAATGTTTTGTCTTTGTTTTTCTGGGTTGGTGGCACTATGTCCTAATAAGTAGAAATAGAAGGAAACAATACCGTCTGCTTTGTAGGCGCTGAATAGGCTACCTTTGTTCTCAACATGGGAGCTTAAATTTCACATCCAATCAATATATTAGAGCCATAACTTAGATTTACGGTTTTGCTGCTTACTGAAGAGAAACCACTTGCTGTCCACTGGCATATATAAAAGGATTAAGTGTATTGATAAAGAAACCCACAGAACAATTCACACAATACACCAATACTTTATTCTTAATATAAGCAAAGCCAGCAACCTGCGCATAAGTAGTGCTTCTGTGTACTTACTGCGCACCAGCTGTACAAAGTGTTGATAAAGGAGGTGACTTTCAAGAGGCCTATTCATTCAAGAATACTCCAGCTGAGATAATTTTATCATGTACACACAATAATGGTTAATATAGAGTAAAGATTGCTTATTAATAATATTAAAAAATTATTTTAGTAAGAATTTTTTTGTTTCCAAAATAAATTTATAAAATCTACCACTATTTTCAAAATTTTTATCACAGTAAACATGCAAAAATCATTCAAGAGCACTGTCGTATATGTTGTAACAGGTTAAAAGGTACCAAATCCAAGGTCACTAAGTACCAGGATGTCATTAAATTGTATGGTATTGATGTATCAGGAGATCATCCTTTGATTCACCCTAAGTTTTTCTGTAACAGCTGCTATATTACGGCAAAAACTATGACATCAAAACATCCAGGTGAGCCTATTAAAGGAAGCTAAACGAATGGCTGCCACAGAGTGATGAATGCAGCACATGTATGACAGTGAAGAGAAGACCAAAGAAAAAAGCTTATTGTGGTCGTCCATCTGCGATCAAACAGCATATAAGATCTGTGGCCAGTCCGATACCATCAACGAAAGTCACCAATGTGTATGATGTTCAGTATGAAGATGTGCACTGTATTATGTGTAAGGCAGTAGTAATTGAACCAGTAGAGGTACAACGATGCAAGCTATTAGCATGTGAGAGCTGCTGCAGAATTAATCTCTACTAAACCTTTTAATTGTCCTGGATGTTCCATGAAGCACAGCTGTTCTGTTGAGTCATTTTCATCCATTTCACCACTGGTCAATAAAGTTATATGAGATCTGTCCGTACAATGCGACAGATGTCATAGAATAGTTAGATTAGCTTCAATGAATGATGATTGTAGTTGTAACACTCACCAATCTTTAAGTCATCCAAAAGCTACTTTGAAAGACCTCATTCAACAGCCACTAGAAGCTGAACCAACCATCCTTGAGAGGAAGGCAGCTACCAGTCTCGTTTCACATCTGTTGCATCAACAGGGTGACGGTACTATTTCCCCACAACAAAGAGGAGCTGTAAGTATAATGAACTAAGTGTAATAATAAGAATAAATAATCCAAATAGGCCATAAACCTAGTGAAAGTCTCAATTCCAATAGTCTCATCCAGTCAATAATCTGCCAGAACTAAGCATCAACGAAGCGAAGAGATATCTAAGATCAGACATCAGTTGAGCTTGGGAGATGACAGATGCCAGATCAAGTCAGAGCTAAAGATGATACCATCAGAAGAGCAGGGCAAGCTATTGAAAGAGGCAGGGTTTTTATTACCATCCCTCCTGAACAAGGATTAGCCAGAAAGCTAAGAGTAATGAAGAGGTATACATTTATATAATAAAGAAGTAGAACTACATGCATACTTACTGAATAATGAATTGTGATAAATCTTCATACTCTAGATGGATGAAGTCTTGGGGAGCCAATATGGCTAGTGAGGGTAAGCAGAGATCCCTAATGAAAAAAGCCAGTTGTCAGAGCTACCAATTGAAGGAGAGTCTGTACCATTTCATTTAATTTGAAATACGGGGTTATGAATCACGTCCAGCCCCATTATCGTATGTCAATGACTTGCCGTCAAAGCTAATTCATCTGCTTGAAAAGAAACAGAGGTAGGTATTATGAATTCAATTTCATTTAAATGTAGATACATGTACTGTACATGTAAATTAAATCAGTTAACCTGGCATAATGGTATCATTCCTGATAATGAGATGTGGGTGAAGATAGGGGGAGACAAAGGTGGTTCCTCATTTAAAACCTCAATCCAGGTGATAGACATTGACAAACCCAACTCTGTACACAATAGTTGTGTGTTTGTTGTGTTGGAGGCACCGACTGCTCTTCAAATCTTCACATCACTTTGAAAAGGCACCATGATCAAATAGACCATCTACAAAATTCCTGTTGGAGGTACATTAAAGTAATTATTATTGTCATAAATTTTTATGAATTATTTAGAGGTTACACTGTCAAAGTATTTATGTCAGGTGATTAAGAATTCTTGTGCCCCATGTATGGGTTATCGGGAGCATGTACATGTACATGTACATGCATATATTTATAAAGTTTTACCTTTCAATAATTAGGTCATCACTGCTGGTTGGTGTTCTATATTATGGGACCAATTAAGTATTCCACTTGTAGCACGATACAGTGAGATTAGGACACTAGATTCTTTGTCCCAGAACTACAAAGAATTCATGAACTATGGAGGAAATTTGAAAAAAGCCATATTTCACAACAATGTAATAGGAAAGAGATTCTTCAATATTAGTCTGACACAAGTAATACTGTAATAGCTGTGGTCACTAAAAATAATGTACTTATAGGTATGTCCACCTAGATTACATATTACTCTTGATATTTTCCAACGACTGTTTAATCTCCTTGAAAACGATTGCCATGAATTGGATCTCCTAATGATCACAAAATATCAGCATATCACCTTATGAGTTTCTTCTTCTTTCCATGAATATAACAGTGCTAGACTAGCGAAATCAAGTGTAGAAGAAGAGAAGGCTCGTGTTTTATCAGAAACGACTCAAGCCCAGCAATCCCTTATACTACTGCTATTAACTTTACCTGTTAAATCTCAAACCAACCATTCTCAAATACAATCTATAACTTCCATCATCAATGATAATAACAAGACGATTGGCAGATATAGTAATTTAATAAATAGAATAAAATGAGTTTATTTATTGTCAAACTTTTAGGAACCTTTACTGAGTCAGAAAAAGAAAGTAACCATCAGCGGTTTCAGCAAAGAAGACGGTCCTTGTGTTAAGCATTAGACAGTGCTCTGGCTTCTTTTAACGTAGAACGTCAAGCATATTATGGGGGATCACTCATTGGAAATCACATACATCAAACATTGAAAGTAAATTTGACATATTATCATCGTAATCCCATTTTAGCCCAATAACGTGGATACATTATGCTCAAGTGTAGTGGATACTGTCATAAAACATCAGTCTAGCCAAAATTTGATTTCCAAAGTGTATTTCAGAAGTTTTTAAAAGCTTTTTCACTGTTTCATTAGTGTAATGAATTATGATTCATCATCACTGCTGTCAGACTGTCAAATTACCACTTTAGATCAAAACACATTCTATATAAAACATATATGTAATAATTATGATTATTAATAGGTCTTCACATTGACGAGTTTGTGGAATACTACCAGACAACATTCCCTGATGCCAAATTTATACCAAAACTCCACATGTTGGAGGACCATGTCTAGCCATGGGTAAACAAACGGCGAGTTGAATGTGGGATGATGGGGGAACAAGGTGCAGAGTCCCTCCATGACCACTTCAACGCTACTGAAAGATCATATAATAATATGAAGGACTGAATCCAGAGACTCGTACTTCAGGCCCATCACCTTCAGTTAATGCCTGCCAACACGTCACTTGAGCCACCTCTTTTGAAAAAAAGGACAAAGACTGAACTTTCTGAGGCTGAGCAAAGCACACATGCATGTAGCCCTCCAAAAAATAATTAATCATACTTGCATATAATCATACACAAAAATAATCATAACTGTTAGTATAAAATTCTAACCTAGAAAGACTCCATTTTACTCATCTGAAGTAGAGTTGGAAGCAGTAAGGATTAATTGCATCAATGCCATTACTTCTTCATTAAGATCTAAGAAACCATTAGCTTTAACCGTACTAAATAATAATTGATAAACAGTAACTAAAATAATAGCTATAATTGTTAGCTTTTTTTGAAAATTTAAAAAAATTATAATTGCAAATATTTTATGCCATGCCCCATTATTTCATAGCCACTCCCATTTAATGTTTTTACGTGTCTGTCTATTGAAGAAGAGATAACGCGATGAACTCTAATGCTACTACTACTTCCAAGCGCTCCAAACAAGGAAAGGGCAGAAAAGAGAGGCTGAAACATAAACTTGAATTGCTGAAAGCTGAGAGGGAAGATATTAGACTGGAGTCCTTAAGATTGGCCAGAAGGAACACAGCACTGAAAAGGTATGTCACAGCGACATATATATATATATATATACATATTAATAAATGAATTTTGAATCAGTCTTATTTCTAAATTTCAGTCTTTATCATGACTTTTATTTAGGACACTCCAAATGCCTATTGTGCCTAAAGGCTTAAAGTTTTCTGGCACCTTGTCAAACACATCACAGCATATGGTGGGCAGACTGAGGACAAGACCATCAGTGACTCGTTGTGAAGTGACACCTCTAAGTGCTCTAAATAATATTCATCGTTTTCATGGAGAAGAGATTTTTATTGATAAGGCAACGGTACTGGGGAGAGGGGTTTTTGGAAAATGCTACAGTGGATCAGCTGGTCCTCAGTCTGTCTGTGTTAAAGTTTTCAGGAAAAATGTATTACATAGCTCTTCATATAACAATGAGGCTTATACATGTTGTCTCAATGTTGCCATCAAAATATTTCCTTCCTTTTTGAACTATTTTTTACATCTAATGGGTATAAATATTTACTGACAGCATTCCATATTATAGATGGAACCTCATACACTGTTCACTCAATGCTTGATAAAGATGTTACTCTTTCCTGGAAAACACTGTTACTAGGAATAGCAAGAGATTTGCTGTATCTACATAATCATTGAAATGGTGTGATTTTACATAATGACTTAAAAGCGATAATATTGCTCTGGATAAATGTGGAGAAACCATGGAGTTGCATTATAGATTTTGGCAAAGCATGCATTGAAGAAAATGCTAGGCTATATCATTTGTCCTCAAGGAAAAAAGATATATACAAGAAAAATCATCAGATTTCGCCAGATGGAGGGACGGTCTTAAAAACAATCTCCATCATCAGATGTGTACTCTTTTGGCAGAATCATTATGTCGATAATCAATATCAAGAAACTGACCACACCAGGTTTTGTCATCTATTACAGATAGATGTCTGGAGTATAGAATGAAGAAGCATCCTAAATCTAATGAATTGTATGAATTTATTTAAAGTATAATGTGAATAATACTAAGTGTACAATAATTATGATCACTATAATAGGACAGAGTGAAAATATAGAGTCGAGAGAAAGAAAGAGAGAGGAAGAGGACAAATTAAGGTTTAGCAGATTTGTATTTGTTATGTTATGGCCACAATGTAAATTTATAACAAAATACACACACTTGTATTACTTACACTACAAGTACGTAATGAATAGCTCTTATAGTTTAAATGTGCATGTAGAGAAAGTGACGGTAGGGGCATGTAAACATATTATTCCCATTCGTTAATATTTGTACATTTGATTTGATAAACTATACTTTATACTAAGTCTCATTTCACTCCATGTATTTAATAACTGTAATACATGTAGCTTTTTACCTATGCTTTTTTAGTGCTGCCTTGGTTTGTACATTGTATGGGAGTATAGTTGGGAAATGCAGAGTAATCTGATTTGTGAAAAGCTGTACTGTACGTACTCTCATGCATTCCATGGCTTATGTTTAATTAAGAAGAATCTTTTATTTTAATTGCTGTATAGCTTGCCTTTGTCTTCATATACAGGTATTTGTAATATTGTGGTTTGTACATTGTATGTGAGTGTAGTTGGAAATTGTAGAGTAATCTGATTTGTGAAAAGCTGTACTGTATGTACTCTGTTGCATTCCATGGCTTATGTTTAATTAAGAAGAATCTTTTGTTTTAATTACTCCATAGCTTGCCTTTGTCTTCATTTACACGTATTTGTAATATTGTAGTTGGTACATTGTCATTTTTATGCTACATGGAAAATCTACATGTTACAGGCTGTACTCTGTTCTTGCACAATGCAGATTTCTTATGTAATAGGGTCTTTGCCCAATTTTGTGTAAACAGTCCACACGAAGGCCCTACACTTCTCTGAACACCGGAAGTGCAGGAAATCATATTGTTTCACTCATGCTGTAATGGATACCCACTTATTTCTCTTACATAGATACTTGAACAGTGCTGTAACTAGCATCATTAAAAGAGTAGTTGCTTTTTATAAAAAAAACAAGTTTTGATCTCATGTGCGAAGTTTAAGCAAAGATATGCCACCGTGAAAATTATTTGTTTATTAAAAATTGTTTGACTTTGATTTTTGTGCATATCATTCACAGACTACCTGGAACCTCTAAAGTCTTTCCATAGACTTAGGAAGGTGTAGTCTACATGTCCTGCTAGTTTCAATCTAGATGGAGCAGATATAACGGTAGAAAAAGTGCCGTAAACTTTGCCACAATTAGGCGACCTAAAATCCTTTATATACAAGAGCTGTTCTCTTTTTTTACCATATACAGATAGAACCAACTCTCCTCCTTGCTATTATTAAGAATAAGCGTCATCTGTGCTTCTGTTTAGGAGATACACATATACTTGCACAGCCACCATCTTCACTTTTTAGCCACAAAGCAACTTTGATTTTTTGCAAATCATTCACAGGGGTGCGGGGCCTTTGTCAAAGGGTCTGGTACTGTACTTACCTTTGCTTAATACATTGTGAGACTCCTCAGTTGCTGGGTCTTATTTTATTCAGGTAAATTTCCCCTCAAAGTTGCTATGTTTTTCAGAAATTGCCTAATTATCAGCTTATCAGCTACACGTGGTTCAAATTTCGAATGATTTTAATTATATTCATAAGCCATTGGCAATGAATATCATTTTATCAGTGACGTATCAGGAAGTGAAGCCATAGAGGACCCGTTCACAATTGTGTAGGGCCTTCGTGTAGACTGAAAGTGTGAGGTTAAAATTATATGTATATAATTTGTTTTGGTTTTAATATTACTAATAATTACAGTACAATAATGAATATCCTGTTGGTCCTCCTCTCATTTCAATCACTTTATGCACTACTTTTTTAAGGTTGCCAATATACTTTTTGCACTTTTGAACATCAACTGTTTTCCAAAATTCAATTATCCCTCCCACTAGCACATCCTTGTGCTTTGGTTTTACTTCCCGTCGAATTTACTCTTTTAACTTGTGCCATAAATATTCAATTTGGGTGTAAGTCAGGCGACTCAGCTGGGCTCTTCCACGGATTTATGTCTCTACTGTCTAGCCAATCTTTTACTTCCCTTGAAGTGTGCTTCAGATCATTGTCTTGCATAAATTTAGCGCTCACTGATTTACTCTAAGATAAGATAGGAGTCCTGCTTCGAGCACTTTAATAAATCCATTAACATTCACGACTCCCTCAACAATAACAATTGGTGTTGCTCCCTTACAACTAATTCCACCCCAATAATGAACATTCACAGGATGCTTTGGCCTATGAAATGATGCATAATATTATAACAACCAAGCAGTATAATTATGGCTGACCTGGGTTTAGGTTTAGCTTTTCTCCATTCTTCCTGTAGCAAAATCTCCTGTGGCATTCCATTTGAAACCTTGATTCATCTGTCCTTAGTATGTCCTCAAATCCATTGCTCTGTCACTCATTTAAGTGATCCATTGCCCAGTCCAAGTTTTTCTGCTTATTTGCCTCTTGCATAATCTGGCAACAGGCACTTCCACGAAAAGTCCAGGCACTTCCACGAAAAGTCCAGCCAAGCCTTTCTCGAGAAGCTAGTATAGTCTTCAATGATAATGGGTGCCCTTGATCAACCAGGATTTTGTGTAACTGGATTGCTGTTGTTTCGTCATCAGTACGCATTTGATCTTGAACAATATGTAATACATCTCATGTAATTTTAGATAGACGTGAACCTGCATGAAAATGTCTGTTAATGTATCAGTATCAGTTATTTTAAATTTTGTTTTTTAATGGCAGTAGAATAATTATAATTATATCAAAGTAATCACAATCAATCAACACTTCATAAACTATCCCAATTCACAAACCTGGACGACGGGTTGTGCTGCCAGTTTCTACATACTTCTTTAACAATCTATGTACTGCACTGACTTTTACATCAAGTCCTTCTCTTCTTAACGATTCAACGATGGTTGTTGATTTATATCCTACAACTGATGTTTTTTACAATTTTTATATATAATAATGATTTCAATAATGATGGAGTTTCTATTAACAATGAAACACAAATAAAATAAGCCTTCTTACAATATTCTCTGCTTTTTATATGTGCTAGACACCATTCTTGTCTCCTGATCCTTGGCGCTGTGACAAATTCACGCTGTCCTTCGGTGATCTTGTGTCCTCTCACGTGAGTTAACAGACCTAGAAGGTAGAACGCGCTTCACCATCCTTGGTCGCTTTGGTCGGGTGCAGTGAGAGGGTACTTCATCGCACTGCAACCGCACAGCACGGTAGAGCAGCACCGCAGCGCACAATAGAAGGCTAGAATGCGTGCATGCATATACTCCCGCTGTTAGAGCGAAGTTTGCTGACAGTACTGCAGTGGTACTTCGCTCTACTTAGCTTTTTTTGCACTATACTGTAAGTAATATTTATTATTTCCACAGAAAACAGGAAGTAGTTGTACTCATCTGCCCAATTTTGAAGAATTGCCACACAGTTTTACTGATGATAGAGATTTTGAAATAAATGGTAAGGAAATTTACTTGTGTAATAATATTAATATCAGAAATAGATAATTCTGGCAGTAGTGAAGGTGTTGTTTCAAATGATGGTAGCTGTATGGATGAGGCTCATGATGATGTCTTTGAGAATGAGAAAGATGTTCAGTAACATGATGAGTGCAATAATGTGATATACAATTCTGTACAGGTGTGATGCTGAATGTTGTGGCAAAAGCGAGGAAGAAAAGGCATGCAGTAATGAAGAGTCTTTTATGAATAACGATGTAACCGAAGTGAATAATGAGGACATTGATAATGATAATGATGTTGTGTTTGCGGATGACATTGAGGATGAGGATGGTGGTGGGTTTGACGATTCTTTGGCAAGTTGTATTTCATATATAATTTAGGTATGGATAATGAAGCTGAAAATGAAGACATTATGACACAAGATCTGACAATAAATGACAATGGTAACATGACATGCAATAAAATTTTAAATTATTTGTCTTAACAGATTCATTTCTAATAAATGACTGTAGTGAGTGGAGTGGGTTTAAGATTGTAAAAGATAACACTGACGTAAACTTTAGACGTACTTTCCAGAGAATAGACGACTGTACCATGTCTCATCATTTCTTATGCTGTAAAGGACAGAGTGGATCTAGGCAGCCTGTCTGAATTACCTCCATCATGAGAAATTGATGTACGTCAGTTGTTACCATCAGACGATGATAGTCAATAATTAAAGGATACTTCTGTCACTTTGATATCAAAGTAAATCAATGGTTAATGCAAATCACACTGTTTAAAATTCTGTCATTAGAATATTAGTTACTGATATCAATAAGTTTAAATCTGCTGCACCGACTGTAACATGGCTCATACCACACCAATACTCACAAGAAATGAAAATGAAATCTGAGACGGTTAGTTTTACAAAATATGTAACCATATTAAACATTACACTCATATACATGTAGGTGTCACTAGGTATTGACTTATATAATGAAAATAAAGTTGATGAGATATGTAAAATATTGGAGAGGCACTATAGTTACGTTCCCAAATTAGGAAGAATCAGAAATATGAATTACCCAGTTGTGAGTTACAAGGACTACGCAGATTAGACACATGGACTACTGTGTTTGGAGGTGATCAGCTTACAGTTGCACGTGCTCGAGGAGCAATAAACATTTTTTATGGGCATGATGATGTGGAAGATCAATTACAGGGTTTCTTACCAGTGTTAGAGGATTGGCATGCTGGATTAACGTTGATGAAAGTATGTTGGTACTTAGTCAAGTTACTAAGATACATGTACGTTTTGCATTTTAAAGTGATACGGACCAGATTGTATGAAGTGAATTCGACTGTAGATAAAGTGACACTGGCACAGTTGAAAATTTTTATTATTCAGACATCTTTACCACAGGACCCACAAAAATTATGCAAGCTGCAGACAATTTTTTCAGACTGATTTTTGAAGCACACATTGTTTCAGTTGCTGAAAATCAGGTACTAAGTGATGACTGCACTGTTAAGGATGTAGCAGAGTCAATCATTGAAAAGCATGTGCGTCTAGAGACAAATAATAATGTTCATGTAGATGGAGTTATCAGTTATGGATGCAAGGTACTTACACTTGGTTTGATTTGGGCTAATTATTATGATGCTGTACAAGAAGGAGATGGTCATAGAATTATTGACATTAGAAAGTTTCTTTTATTTCTGTTCAAAAAAACGGCATAGACATTATGTAAAAGAGGCAACAAAATTTCTCATCAAAGTTCATTTTATGGCTTCAGAAAGAGTCACAACTCAAATCATTACCGGACGATTTGTAAATACCAAGGGCAGACAAGGTTGTAATATGCCATGTGATTTGTACTTTGAACGTTTAAACTATCATTTAAAGAAGACAAGCTTTGGCCTAACGTGAAACCATCAACAATACAGAGAGCAGCAAAAGCAATTGGTGTAGTTGACGATATATGTTGGGCTTTTAGTAAATCCTTAGGTGTCAGTGCAGATTCCACAAAGCACGCAACTCCATCTCATGATAAAGATTTTAAGCTAGTGCTTGATCAGCTGACTGAATGTGACATTTGTAACCAAAGAAATAGATCATACAAGAAATTTTCATTCACAAATTGCTTGCTTGTGAAAACTGATTATGACAGTGTGACTGAATGAATTGTTGACTATGTCATTCCTTCTGCCATTTTCTAATTCTAAATTCTTTTGTTTAAATTGATTGTAAAACAAATCATTTAGAATGCATGTAAATTATTTGTGTAATGTCACTATGCTACACTCAATAAATATCATTGCAACAAATACCGTAGGACGATTTATATAAGCAACTGCTAGTATTCGCGACAATAATACTAATAAAGAAGTTCAATTAAATACTATGGAAACCAATTGATAGTTGCTATGACAATTGACAACGTGTTTATACAATTACTGTGTTGAGCAGCAAATCATCTATTCTCTAGCAGTTTTAGTAGAAACATCCAGACTCCAGTTCTTTATCCGCTATCTTCTTGTATAGATGGACCACTACCTTCGAGCTCTTTGCTGCAAAATCAGTGCTGGTCGGTCCATGATTTTAAACTACACCCAAGTCAATAAGCACTAACTAGAATGGGTGGAGAGTCCCAAGACACATCGAGGGAGAGTGAGTAGAGTCTTTCTAAAAGAATTGGCTAATGCAGCTTCAAAGAGTCCAAAAATTAGTAACAGCAAGAATAACAACTCAAGAACACTGCAGCCTGGTGCTGTGCTTCAATACCGCACCGTTTTCAATTAAAATAGCATCGGGTTGCTATGGCAACTGCTAGTGGCGGGAAGAATTCGTGAATATTAGCAGTTGCAAATATAAATCGTCCTACGGTATCACAACAATTTTTAGCATCTTTGATTTCTGCCTTAAAAAGGAATTGTAGTTTATAATTGTTTGAGATTCGTCCTAACATCATCAGCTACAAACTTGTTAATTGTTTTATGAGGCAAAATTGCTTTAGATGACCGGCCATTTCATCCAGCTTTTCCTGTCTCCTGAGCATTATCTTCCAGGCAAGATGTGGACCCCAGTGATACACTACTTGGTTGTCAGGGCAATCAATGCCCATGCCAAAAGCCGTTGTAGCTATCACTACACCTGACTTGAATTTAATATTGCAGAAGTGATTAATAACGTTTTCCTTATTAGTTTCTGTTCATGCTCTGGTAAAAATATTGACAGTACAATGTTTTACTAAAACAGGATAACCAGGAGGACATGGAATGTTATCACCCAAGTAGAAACGAAGTTGATCATAAAGATCTGTACAGTCTTGCTATCGTCGATACCCATTCTCTTAATGTCTCTAGCAATACGCTTACAAAAAACATCCATTTTTGGCACTGTTTTTATAACATAAGTAATGTTTGCTCGATATGATGAGCATCCCACAATTCCTGGATCACACAGAGACAAACGTGAGCATACTGATTTACATGTTTCCTTGGTAGCGGTAGCAGTGAGTGCCAACACATTAACGTTGTCACTGATCAAACTTCTGATCTCTCCAAGGTGAGCATAGGCAATTTGGAAGTCATTACTCCTATACGAAAAATATAAATTAGTAAATGAAATACATGCACAGTAACTACAAGTATTTACCAGGTCTTAACACTATGTGCCTCGCCTCATCAACTACTAATGCTACCAAACTTTTCTTATAAGTCTTGGATAGTGGCATATTCCTTTATTGCACATCAGTCATTATACTTTCAGGACTGATAAATACAAGCTGAACTTTCCCTCGTAATACTCTTTTTATGGCATCATTATCATGTTTGTCTTCTCCAACAAATTCTGTTTCAGTACCCCGTTGGTGTAAATTTGGTTCTCTGGTCCATCATCAATGAGGTAAGTGGACTCACAAACAACTATTGAACCTCTCTTCCCTTAAAGATACACTAATAATCACAACAAGAAAGTATCGCCTGCTTACCTTTTACTATATCAAACACTGATGGTAATAAAGCTTAGTTAATGGACTTCCCATAGCCCGTTGGTAATGAGACGAATACATCTTTCCCACTGACAAAGGCACTGATTGCTTCTATCTGTTTCTCTTACAAAAGGAAGCCCAGATTAGTGCCAACTTCAAGAATAGTAGCCATCAAACTATCAGTCGTTACTGTTATATATCAATATACTATTATTAATATAATTTAACTATTATTATTATTCATGATAGTCAAATTCTGACAATTAATTTTCACCAACCAGCTCACAGTTATCCATTGAACAAGTGGATCCAAGTCAATCTACCTGACCCTTTCCCAATTCCCACCATCCATCCAAATGACTGTAGGCTTGAGAATTGTGTGGCTGCGCAAGACTAACTTCTTTCTGCTTGGAACAACGATATACGAAGGCTTATAACTCTAGATGGGTACCAATCGATAGAGATTCAAGAACAATTCTTTGATTAAATAATAAAATTTTCCAATTTTTCTGTGTTAAGATCGATTTTCTCAGACCATGTGACATAATTTTTTAAATCATGATTTTAGGTTGTTAAATCAAAACCATTTTATGTACAGCCTGAGGATTTACATAATTTTTATTGTAATAGAGAACTCTTCCTTCCTTTGGCATTGATTTGGATGGACCATTGCCAGACACACATGAGGAAGACCAGATACATGTACCAGCAATAGGTAATCCCGTCAGAAAATGACTATGATGACCTTCGTGAAAGTTTCTCTCCTTTCGGCAACAGTGACTGTCTTGGTGTATATATCAACATGAATCTATTGCATTTCATATCTCAAAAATTGAATATTGGTTAAAGGATTAGATGCAAAGTCAAGTAATGTAAAAAATGTCCATTGCATAATAACATACAGTAATAACAAAGTACCATGAACCAATAGATTAATAAAGTTAATTATTAGAAAAATCCAAATCCTCCATGTATTGTTATTAGAGGAAGATGCATGTGTTCCTTGAAGACAGAGTAAGAGTAGTCCTTGTGCATTGTTGGTAATGCTTGCTCTTTAGCACAGGTAGAGGCAGCAGGACATATAATTTTGTTATTGAATTTCAAGGTCAGAGATTGATATCCATGAGGAGGAGCACTATCTGCTTCAGTGAAAAAAGGAAGAATCTTAAGTTTGAAAATATGAGAACCTACACTTACAAAAAAACATGCCAAATAAATATTTTGGGGTTATAGTCATTAACCTCCTTCGAAAACTTCCATATATGTAACAAAGATCATATATGCTGCCTCCTCCCCATGTCTTGCATTGCTTCCCTTTTAAGAGAATTTGACTGTAGTGAAGAGTTGTCGCAGGTTATCTAAAATATATTAAATGTAAAGAGTGCAAATATTGTTATTTTGACATACTAGTTGTCAGCAGAATATTCTGGTTACACATACAATAGAATGACCAAAGTAAATCAGAATAATTAGCAAAAACCTCCTTCATGCATTCAATTTTCCAGATACTTTCTTGTAACAGTGACAGTTCAGCCAAAGAATGCGATATGACACTGTGAAGGGTTAGACATTGAATTATTCTTTCCTTGTCTTTCATAGTCAACTTGGTCATTGAAACCACTATTAAACAACTTTTTCACATTATCTGTCAACAGTTCCTTAAGTAAGTGATTTCATTGCATAAATTAATTTAGAATACCAGTGTACTTATATCTGTACATTAAGAACAACTGCATGAAATACAATATACCATATTATAGTGGGAAAAATTGGCAAAGTTTAACTTCAAGATTGGCAAATAAATTAATGATAAATTTGCCAAAATGAAATCAACTATATTGCGTTACTCTGAGTATGTTCAATGACTTTTAACAACAAATTCGCCAATATCAAAACCATAATTATGCAATCATAATATAAAGCACCATGAAATTTTCCACTATATACAGTATGTTGTTGTTTCTATCCTTGTACATGTACAATAGAAAACTTAGCGTAATTACATGTACAAAGTACTAAATATAATTACCAATATTATATTAATGATAATAATAAGTACTACTTTTCATGGATTTTTACCCACAATTGAAGTCTGTTGATTATACTCAAATGGATTATTAGGAATTTAAATATAATATTTTTGTTCAGGTCAATCAGATCAAACAAAAGTGTACTCATAACCATAGCACTACAACAATTATGATATCAACAATAACATGTACGTCAATTTTTCTACCAAGCAACACCTACTTTATTTAAAGGGTAAGTCCAGTCTATTTTCAAAAAATTTAGATTTATGTCCAAAACCAATGCATATTCCTTTTCAAAGCTGAAAAATAATTATGCAGGGAGATATAAGCTTGCAAAACCACTGCATTTACATCCTTTCAAGTCACTTCCGGGTTGGGGGCGTGGCCTTGCATGACATCACTAAAGGGAGTCATTGCAGCGCAGCAGATATAGGACATTGAAGGTCCACAGCATGCCTAACAAATGTGTAGCATTTGGGTGTAATAATACTTGAAAAAGGAAGGAATAAAAGTTTTCAGATTCCTAAAAGACAGTGCCTTTAAACCTCTTGAAATATAACAGTAAATTAAAGACAAAACATCGTAGAGCTAGTTAACTTTGTAGTAGTAGTACTCTCAACCAAGTTTTTACGGACATATTTAGGTACACATATCATTAAATTTAGTGAACATAAATGTACATGTAGATACACTGAAAATGGTAGTGATGCTTGTGAAAATGTTCACAAGGCAAAACTTAACTTTTGCAATGATGCATGTCACATTCTGTTAATAAATAAACGGTAATAAAATATGGACAAAGTGCAATGATACTTCAGAATTATCAGTACTCAACCTGTCATGAACTTCCTACAAAATACAAATGGAGAGACAAAAATGCTTATGTAAAGTAGTACATGGTAACATGCAAGTTTAAAAATAAATAAACAAGAAGTGTAGATATCACCACTAAAGCCTTTTGAATGCAGCAAATACTATATAGAATTTTGACTTGCAACTTTTAAAAATGATTTTATGCATCATTGGTATGAAACAATCACTACGAAGCTATTGTAGGTCAATTCAGAAAAACTATTTCGCATGTTATATAGTTCTCATTTTCTCAATGATCTATTTAAGTTCAAGTTGTAGCCAGTTAATTGTATGTTTTTTATAATGCTACCTTGTAAAGTACTCCTCCCTTAAGTATTGTTTTTCCTCACTTATCTACCATATAAGTTCTGTCGTTTATTTTAGGATAATTGACAGCTAGAAAAATTCCAGTTACAAATGCCAATTAGGCATGAAAAGTGGTGAAATGAACCATTAATTAAACAGCAAAACTAATTATGTGGAAAGTTTCAAACAACTGTCTCTGATCTATTTCATTTACAGCACATAATATGCAAAAAAGCAAAAACTTACTAATTATTAATAATTTTATTTCTTTTGCTATGATCACTAAACTGTTTGTAATGTAAATGCTTCACTTACGTTAATGAACCCAAGACTGTTGGGTACTACAACACTAAAAGTATCCTAATATAAAGTAATTGATTTCAATTTTTGTCATAACACATCATCACACTTACTTTTCTTCAAGACACAGCTGAAAGAAACGATGTCCCTTTGTCTAACATGTCCTTAATCATAGAAGGCTGTTAAGATCAGAATAAATCTAAAATGAAATTGAGGCTTACTAGTATATTTTGAGAAATCTGAAACTTGTATTTCAAGATATGTTTTGCTACAAATTTTTGATACATGTAACAAATTATCTTCAGAACCCAAGACAATAAAATTAAATCAATAAAATACCAACAAAAATGACGAAAAATTAGATCTGCATTACCAAACTCTTATATGTATCTCAACAAAAAATTTCTTTGGCTTATACAAACTATCTTCTTGGGGCGAGCTAAAGCGAGCCCCACATAGTCGAGTCGAGTATGTCTGTCTGTCTGTCTGTTTGTTTGTACACGTACGTCACTCCTATTTACGCGTTTATAAAAAGTAACAATTACACATTTTAAAATGATAATTTGGATAATTATGGTACCACGGGCAAAAACAAAGAGCAACTTCAGTAATCACTGGACAAGTGGAGTTCAAGAGTATTCAAAAAGCAAGAGAAGCTGAAGTTAAAGCATGAGTAATTCACAACATGCTCGTGAAGCTCATCGACTTCTTCATAATGAGCGTCAGAAGGAGCAAGACTGAGGAGGAGAAAAGAGTGGAGGTCCAATAGAAATGCTAGAGATAGGTCTTTTTGCACCCAAAGACAACAAATGGAGTCTCCTTCTGGCTTCTGAGACCAACTATCTTCCATCCTAGATCTATATAACTGCAGACATTCTTCACTCAAAGCTAGAAGCTATGAAATTCCTTCCATGCAAATTCTGCATCAAAGTATTGACATCTTATTCACCGTATCAGTCAACATTCAAGGTTTAATAGCCAATACAGCATTGTCTATGTAGACATAGACATTGTATATTGCTAATCAAAATGTTAATCGTTTTGCTCGCTCCTTAATGTTTTACATTCACCTAGTTATAGATTATGTAGCATCATTACCTGCACTTCCATCCAGTGTGTACTTATTGTTTGGTTGAAACATCTAGTGTTACTACTATTAACCAATTAACAACAACAAGTGTATTAGTGTAAAGAAATTCCTAAGATTGTTTATGCTACAGCACATTTATCCCTTATGTTTATTAGTAATGCAGTAGTATTACTAAGTAGGATTGACCCCCAAAAAGTTTCTACCACAACTTTTGCAGCTTTGCTATACCAGGAAAACGAGCTCCTCCTATGCTCACCAGACTTCTTAGAGGACCTTATCTTGATGAGAGGACTCAAATGGTACCACTAGCGTGGCTCTAGACCTTTTCTGGGAGAAAAATCAAAAATCGGCAAACTAGTTGTTTTGTTCAGCCACCTTTTTTCATCTTCATCTTCATAAGGAAAGTCTTGTCAATCTAGTTGTCAGTCGATACATCAATCTTGCT
>NW_003546267.1:135017-136187 GCF_000090795.2 Amphimedon queenslandica | reverse complement strand
CATTACGTAATTCAACCATAATACTGTAAGTCTGTTGGTCACCAGCCAAAATAATATGCATAAGTGAACTTTGGTTACCAGAAATGTTTAAGTCAGCTTTTAACTTACATAAATAGTTTTTAATGTCATCCTTAGTGGCAGAATGAGCTTCTGCAACAGTTGCATAAACTATGGTATCTGGCTTAGCAGGAGTAAAATGTGGCATGCATTCACGTAGTTTTAAAGTCAATGGCACCCTTTCCTGAGACATATTTTTTAAACGACATTTTATAACGTTGTAAACAGAGTTGTTATAAAAAGAAAAAAGTGGATCTAACACATCACACTGAAACATTTCTTTAGTTTCAGGCCTTACATTTAAACACAAATCTTGGTACAAGTAATTGGTACACAATGAAGACAGACTACGAACAGGCTTATGACTACAACAAACAGGTTTTTTATAGCTAACTTGAGCAGTGAAGAAGTTCAACATTTTTTTGGGGCCATTAGTACCTAATTTTTTTGCATATTTCATTTTGTAATTCAAGTTATCAAAAGATGCTCGCGAAAAAGTCACATTATCACACTTTAATTCATCACTGCACTTACGTTTTTTAGCCCAAAAGGAACCATGGCGTCTGATATGGTTAGCACTACAACAACAACCTAAAATATTTAAGACATCAAAACCCAAATCACTTAAACCATATGCAAATGCTATTAAACCAACTAACGTTTGCATAAAAACAGCCTTAGGATTCAGGGCAAGGCATCAAATTGCAATAGCCATTCTGATGCACAGTGTTCGTCGCAAGTCATGATCAGGTGAATCATGTTTCCTATGAGTTGATTTTTGTGAATGTGTAGCAGCAAGGAAAAAATTTTCTAAATCTTTATTAAAATATTTTGAAAATTCTGGTTCATTGAAATCATTATTATGGACTAGATTCCTATAATCAAAAGTACTACAATTGTCAGGAAACAAAGAAATTTGGGTCTTCAGCATTTCATTAAGTTTATCACATGAGATAGCATTTTTGGAATTAAGTAATAAATTATGAAGGTATGGCAATGATGCTAAACTAAAAATGGAAGGATTATAATAAACAACACCTGGTTTCGGAAAATTTGAGTAGCTAACAAAATCTCTCTCCTTCATTATGGTATCGGTAACTCTCTTCATTGATG
>NW_003546267.1:99783-112757 GCF_000090795.2 Amphimedon queenslandica | reverse complement strand
AAGGTATTTTCAACTGCAAATGATTTAATGATTCTGCACTAAGGTGAAGTGCAATTCTTTCATAGCCTGGTAAATGTCTGAGGCTATTGTCTGATTTCGTTTGTGGTAACTTAATTAATTTCTAATAAATAAACATCGTTGTAACATAATGTTTTTTTGTGTAGCTCTTTGATTAGTGGTACTTTCACACTGGATGAGGCGCCAGTTTCCAGCTGCACAGGTTTCATATTGTTATAGTCTTAGCAATTGAATACATAGTAAGAAAGAATATTGTGAGATTCCATGGTTTTTATTATTGTATTATAGATCATGATCCAAAGCTATAATTCTTTTTGATGATTAATATTGATTATCGGATTATCTATTGCCACGGTGTGTATTTTCTTTAATTTTCTTCATTTACTTTAATATCCTTGGATTTATAGTTAGTATTAAAAATTTAATGTTGGACTTCTAAATTTCATATTTACTTTTATAGATAATGAATGACGACGGCACTGTGCATGTTTGTGTATGTATTCAGTATGTCCATTATAATGACTATTCGGTAAGATTTAATTTTTTTAAATCATGCATTATGTAATGTGAATTTTTCATCGAGAAATATTGAAAAAAACTAAAGGGAATAAGTATTTGTCTTGTCAAATACTTGATATTGCTAATGTATTTTCATCTTGGCTTTGCGCTGATGTATTTTTAATTGACAGTTTCATTTTTTTAATAACATTTATTATTATAATGACAAGTTTTTTAAGTACATGTTGTTAATAAAAGTTATAGTTCTTGACTGAGGCCCCTCGGGACCTTGGCCTACGGCCTCTATCTTCACCCCTGCCAGCTCTCCTTGGTAAATTGGCATACTATTACAGAATATAAATACTAGACGAATGTAAAACATTAAAGGGGCGAGCCTAAGCATGCTATAGATTATGTGCTGTATGATATACATGTCTGAGCTAGCAAAGCAATTGCATGCACATGTCTAAATTCAGTATCTTGTAGTCATCTTGCTTAAGTTAAAGTTATCTTGCTTATAGTTAGAAGCAGTCACTGAAAAAAATTATGTTTGAAGATTGCATATCTGCTTTGTTAACCTAGGCTTGCTCCTAGAGAACAAACATCACCTAGAATAGATCTCATGATGCATGCAGCTAGCAGTATAGTACATGCAGCTTTTTCATTTGCATTCACCTTAGCAGAATCCTTTATACCAGCAGACTGTATATCTGCTCTCCCAACTTTTATTCTTGCTAGAGAAGTTTCACACAGCAGTTTAGCCTTATCTAGCTGACCGTTTCCAGCAAATAAAGCTCAGACTTGCTTATAGCCGCCATTTTATCATTGTGACCACACCTGCTTTTAATGAAGATTATTTAACTTTAATAATAGTTAGATGGTCTGCCCGTATAAACAAACAAACGTTTTGTCGCCTTAGTAGGGCAAGCTCAGGCTCGCCCCAATAATATTTAGTACATCATAGTTAAAGACACTATTTGTCTGTTCAAAGCCCTCAGCTGGGCAATTATGTGCTGCCTTTGTTGTTGCAGCAAAGGCAGTCCTGGAGCGGGAGGGGCTCCTCCAGGAGGAAGCACGGGTGCCACTTTAGGAGGGAGCACCGGTGGGCCTCCGTCTACTGGAGGTGGCGGGCGTCCAGCTCTTGGGAGTGCTGGAGGTGGTGGTGGAGGCCCTCCATCTCCAGCCACTGGAGGTGGCGGACCTCCAGCTGCTGGTAGAGCTGGTGGTGGTAGCAGGCCTCCAGGAAATGGTGGTGAAGGCCCTCCATCTCCATCTACTGGAGGTTGCGGACCTCCATCTACTAGTGGTAAAGTTGGCCTCCTGGAGGTGGTGGTGGTGGAGGCCCTCCAGCTAATGATTGTCCGCCATGATACTCATCATAATTCATATACTACCAAACAATATGAAAATATAATGATAGGTTTTGTAATTTTGTAAATGAACTGACTTGCTGCTTTTTGAGAACAAGGATTGCAAAACTGCAGGAAAAGTTAAGCGGCAACTGTGAGTGTGAGTGGAGAAATGGCAAGTTGGTAAAAGAAGCTGAATGTAAACTTAAATAGTTTTAGAACAGGAAATAGATCTTAGTAATGTTATTAATAATAATGAGCTATTATAGGCTATGAATATAATCAATGATTCAAAAATTAAATTAATTGTGTGACGACAGATTTTATAATGTGGTAGGTCTTGTTATAGTTCTTATTTCAAAATTTTTTTCTTCCAGCAATGAACTGATAGCTAAGGCAAAAATTATAATTATTAATAAAAAGGATTATTAATTAATAATGATGAATAATTATAAGCAAGGCTATGAATATATTTAATGATTCAATAATTCAAAAAAATTAATTATGTCATAAATAATTTAAAATTTTTATCGACATTAATAACAACAATAATAAGTATTAATTATTACTAATTTTAGAAATTAATATTAATTGATAATAATTATTGAGAAAAAGGATTAATAATTAATAAAATTTAATAAAAAGTATAGAAACCAGTAAATTAAAAAAATTTCTATTAAATAAGAAAAAGTAGGGTTGTCAAAAAATAAAAGAAACAAAGAGGTTGAATTCAATCATAATAATAATAACAATAGTTCAATTAATAATAATAAACGTTAATTAATAAAAAATAATAATTCATAAAAATAGTACAAAGATTTCAAACCCTACTTTGCAGAAAATGATAATAGGCAGAAATAGAATTTGAATAATAATTATGCCTTTGTACCTATTGATTGCTCTACTACATTTCTATGATGTAAATTAATTATCTTGTTAAATATAAATTAAACTTTTCAGCTAGTATTGATTGAATAAATTAATGTCATGACAATTAAAACATCTAAAATATAGATAATTATTTGGATATTGCATTTTTTAATGTTTGTGATTCAGTACAAAATCTAAAAATTAAAGTATTAATGTATAAGAATTGTAGTTGGACTCGCCACAGTTGTGTAGGCTGGAACTAAGCAGTTTGGTTATCATTCTTTTATTAAATTTTTTCATTTTAAAGGAGAAATACTCATTCATAAAATTCTGCAAAGTAGGGTTTGAAATTTTTGTACTAATTTTATGAATTATTATTTTTTTATTAATTAACGTTTATTAGTATTAATTGAACTCTTGTTATTATGGTTGAACTCAACCCCGTTGTTTCTTTTATTTTTGACAATCCTACTTTTTCTTATTTAATAGAATTTTTTTTATTTACTTTATAAAGTAAAGACTCACTGGGTAACTGTTTCGACAGTTGGTTGTAAAGGAAATAAAGTTGATGTTTATATTAGTATGTGTCCATCATTAACACGTAAATGACAAGACCAAATTGCTGTTCTGTTACACACTAGCAACCAAGCAATTTTTTTGAGGCATACGGACAATTTCAGATGCAAGTTGGATTAGTTGATTGTGGTGTTTTTGCACTTACTTTTGCCAGTGTTTTGGCTAGTGGTGGTCATTAAAGCAGTCCCCATTTTGAACAGCAGTTAAAGAGAGGTCATCTAGAAAAGTGCATTACATCAGCTTGTTTTACACCTTTTCCTGTCAGGACGTTAGGACAAAAGAATAAGAAAGTTTGTCTGATGAAAGAAAATGTTACATATTGTGACAGTAGAATACCAGAAATTATTCAAAGGAAATGATCAATTGCACTTCCTGCCATGAATGATATCATCTGTTTACTTGTATTCCAAAGAAAGCTTTAAACATTGACAAATAAAGTCTTAATTCATGTAATTATTGCTAAACCATCATTCTCTTACTATAGACATGTGATTTTTGGTGGACTAAATTTTGCATGCTAATTTTTGTCCTGGACCAAAATATTCTAGTAACATTTTCGTCCATGACTAATTTTTACATTCTAAATATGGCAAATATAGGTCGACCAGTTTATGTCAGCTAGGACTGCATTTGTGTTGCTGATATTGAGTCCTGGCCCAATGTTTTGTTACAAAAAAATACCCTGGATCACATCAGTCTATGCAAAATTTTGGTCCTAGGCCAAAATTTTTGGGCACAATTTTTGTCATGACAGCCTCCTGAGTGAGCCTCCTTTGCTACCTAACATCCCTTCCTCCTTATTTATTAATAATTAGCTAAACTACTTATTCATAGTGTCTATCCATAAGGATAGTTTCCAGGAATATTTATACCTGACTCCAGACAACTGTCCAGAAATAATAGGATAATCGGGTGAGTCTTCCGGTGTAATCTGACCGCACCCTATTGTAAATACAATTTACATCTCATTAACATTCCACCAGACACGTATTGTGAAAAATTCTATAACAAAAACTTTTAAAAAGTAAGACACATTCTCGGAGCAACATTTTAAATTGAGAGTAAGCGACTGAAATGTTTTTATTCTATTTTTAAGTCTCTCAGTGATCTTCACGATATCTATTATTTCTGAAAAGTTAGAACTTAATTTTGCCACTCAAGATTTCAATTCTGAAACATCGGTTTTCAGCTTTAGCAAACGAGTACGCTGTGTCCCAGTCACGTTAGTTTCACTAAATAACAGAGTTATAACACATTGCATTTAATATATAGCTTAAAATTAAAGACAACAAACTTGAACACAATGTTTAAATATATGTGACCATAATTGACAAAAGGTACATGGCGGATTTTAAAATTCATCTTTCTAATGAAAAATATCAACCTGTGAGTACTCTGTTAGTCAACAATTGTTTCTATGAGCTACATCGTAACTTTTTGCATCCTCTGGAGTAATTTTATGATAAAAGGAGCTCAGGAAGTTGGATTATTTAGGCTATAAAGACCAATTATCCTATCCGCCATAAGGTACCTTTTGTCAATTATGGTCACATATTATCATTAGACAGTCTTGTAAAATCACACATTACTTTAATTTTATTCCTTAAATTGAGACACAGTACAATTTGAAGTCAAAATTTAGAGTAATTTGTCATTTCAAGCTATGACTATTAATTACCATGGGCAGTTGCAGAAATTTGGTTTGACCAAGGCATCAATGATTAGTGGGTGTGAAGTAGGTGTGGTTCTATACAATTTTGCAAGGAAAAATGGAAAATACTGATTTAGAACTTCATTGAGATGGTTTCTTAGCATAAAACAACAAAGAAGCCTGTTGAACTGCCACAGTGTACACTGGATGCCCACACCAGAATCATGAATATAATTATTGGTCAAAAAGTCAACCTGGGCATTGCCCCCTAATTCTCAAGCCTGCAACCGCCTATGTTAAAAACTTATAATTATAATTAGCAACACTGCTAAACTGTGTACTGGTAGTTTCACATTGTTATTCTTGGATTTGTATTAGCAAGAGCAAATGATTATGTACTCTTGGTATTGCAAAGGGAAACTTCAGTAATGAGCAGTTGCATAATTACTTATGCACTTAAGATGATTTTGTACTATCAGTTTCTGGCACAAACTCATTTTGGATTCTAGTGTAGCTTAATAATTAATTTTGATGCAGTTGAAATCTCCCACACTTCTAATGCAGCTGGACTAACCTTGAAATTGTTAAAGGTACTTGAATAGTTTAAATGTCATTTGATTCCTGTTCTAAAACTTCCAAATTTCTATTTAGGTACTCAAACATGTGTAGTGACGAGGACAAGTCCGTCACATGAAAGTGGTGGACGTCACAAACTGAATTTTTGCCGAATAACACTTCAATAGTATGTCCATAATAATTCAAACCTACCAAATATAAATTTAGCAATGCAGCATCAGACCATAGTTGCTATGACATCTAGACATAGCTGCCAATAATTGGTAACATGACGCTTCCACAGAACATAAAAATTTAATTTTGCATACATGAAGGACTTTCCTGTCACAACTACCACGAAGTAATGCATCTATGACACCTACAAATGAATACTTCTTTAACAGAAATAGTGAGCCCAAATTATGAACTCAAAACAATATACTGCAAAATAACAAATTTTAATAGCAATCAATTATTAGTGATGCAGTATATATTAAATAGGAGTTTCATGCTACAATTGACAAATTTGCAATGCAAAAAATATTGATGCAGGAAAATTTGCAAAAATATCTTCTTTTGTAAATTTAGTTTTGGTGGCCCCATAACAGTTGTCCGTCTCTCGATAAATGGACAAAGTTCATTTGGAAGTTTTCCTTTTATATTTTATCATAGTAGCTCCTCTTTTCATGTCGTCCCACCATAGTGATATTCTGCCAGGTCAGTCCTAGTCACGTCCATAAACTGTAACATGACTTTCGGTCGTTAAAATTTAATAATATGCATTAACATTACCATGGTAATGATTAGTGTTGGAAAAGTCCAGCAGATGTCAAGTCACTGGTCAAAGCACTATACATGTACATGTAAGTTTTACATATTGTAAAGCTGCAAATTTATTGGACGATGATGGCTTTCTAAAGTTTTATGAACCAAGCAGGTGTCATTTGTATAAAACTTATTTGTTAAGATGGCAAGCATGGCTCTAATACTGTATATTGATATAAAATAAACCCATTACTGCCCGGTATAAATCAACTTTGTAATATCCAAAAGAATTGCTTTGTAAAGACTCATTTCTTGACAAGTATTTTCTAAGACTTCATTTCTTTGTCTTGACTCTCGTCAGCTTGCCTGAGCCACTGAAGAAATTAATAAGCTCATTATAAAATTTATATAATTATAAAGGCAGTCATTTCATAACAAGATATTGCCTTTTGACTAGAGCAAGATATTGGGCACCATTTTTCTTGATGCTCCACCTACAAACAATAATTCATCACGCCTACAACTGCAATCATTTTCCTTGTCTTTCTAGTTTACAAGTTGCAAAGCATCCTTTGCTCTTGGTGATCTCAATTTTGATGACATATTAAGGCATGTATTTCGTATTCCTTTGTTTTCAACAAAATGAGCATCCATACATAATTGCTTAATTTTTAAGGAGAAACATATTAAAGAGGCCTTAAACTAACCACGAGAAAATAATTGTACAAGTACATGTGCAGGGTTGGGGAAAGTACTTTGAAAAGTACATAAGTAAAATCTAAGTACATTTACAAAATACTTAGGTGTAAGCACATGTAAATGATAGCTTTTGACACAAGTACTTAAGTATAAGTACAATAGCTTTTTTGTACTTAAGTGTAAGTGCTTTTTAAAGTCACTTTAATTATCTTACAATCAATGACTGTTACAAGTAATGATCATTAATCTTTAAAATATGAGATCCTGTTCAGTTTCAGTTACAAATATGTGATGAGACTGGCCAACTAGTCACCTATATACAAAATACTGATGCTGGAATTTGCACTTGCTTTCTGTGATACACTGATATAGCATTGAAAGTACATCTAATCACACTAGCTGTGGTAATAATATACATATAATACATTCTGTGCTTAGAAAGATTTAAAAGGGACTTAGTACATCAAGTACATAGACTAATACTTAAGTATAAGTAAAAGTACATAGGTAAAATTTAAAAAAGACTTAAGTATAAGTACAAGTACCAAGAAACAAGTACTTCCATGTACATTGTAAGTGCACTTAAGTACAAGTACCGATGTACTTCGTCCCAACCCTGATGTATACTTATGTATTGCTAGTATGTGTTGTACTACATTGGCTTTAGTTGTAAAAGTTGCCCTATTGTAGTGTTCGTGCAGCTTCTTGTTTTTCAGTGGATTGTTCACTTTCTCAAAACATAGCAAAAGACCACAACTATATATGATATTTCAACAAGAATAACTGGAAAAAAATATTGCTTTTTTGTGATAAAATACAATGTCCTTATATTGTCTATCAACTTTAGTTGATTCCAAACAAATTTGAATTTTTATGAATTCATTCAGTTGCTAAAATTAGGTCAAAGTCCCTGTATTAAAGCAAGGGATTGTCAAAATTTCGTCAATTTAAAAAGAATTTTCCATTTTCATATATTTTCTCATACATGTACATGCACTAATGTTGTATAGATACTTTAAACTAAGTACATAAAGTTTAGTTTTGTTACAAATTTTTAAAGGTAATCAAAGAATGGGCCAAAGTCCCAGTCAAAAATAAATAAATTCCATTCCCTATTGTAATCATTACATAATGTATGGCGCAAAATTTTTATGAGCAGCAAATGTCACTAAATTGCCTAAAAATTAATTTTGCGGATTAATTTTTTTTGCAAATTTATGCCATTCTATACCATAAAAATGTAACTTTTGCAGAAACACTTCGTCAAAGAATCGTAAAATCAGTGAAATGTACAATCCTCAAAGTTTTGCAGTAGACAATATGCATGTACCGTAAATCCTTAAATAGAAGCCGCATTTGAATAAACGCCGGGGTAGCAATAAAATTAAACTATAAATACGCAACACTAGCCTAGGAGTGACTCAGTAGTCTAGTGGATAATGCCTGAAGTTCCAGAAGTCAAAAGCATGAGGTTACGGGTTCGAATCCCGCTCTGGGCTGACGTTTTTTTATTTTTTATATATTTTTTCGAGATCCAGATACCATTTTAGGAGATAGACGCCCGGGCTTTTATTTAAGGAAATACGGTACTTACGTTGTCCATTCCTTTATAAGATATATTTCTTTAGTCTCATGGAACGGCACTAATTCAAGATTGGTACAATTAGCTTTCATTATTAGCATGGGATTGCAAAAAGTATGTAGCTCATACCTAATATCATGGAAGCTAATGATCGCAATCTTTACATTAGTGGTAATACTTTACTTGGCATGAGGATAAGAATTATTCCTCCACTATAAATTAATAGATTTATTTCAACTATGCCTCTCGTAATGTCACCTTAGCCTCACCCAGTGGCATGCAGGAAATAATAAGCTAAAAAGCAAATTGGGCATTTTGAAAGCTCGTTTTTCAATTAGACAATGAGAGTTCAAACACATCAAAGTAAGGTCAGGCAGTCATACTAAGACCACAAACAATACCGCAAGAATACATTGCAAAATACTGAAACTGCTAAAATAAATGGGATTTGACTTGTCAAAAAGTAACCTTATTTCTGGAAATACATATACATACTCACCTCTTGCTTCACTGTCCTTTCTTGAAAATCTACACCAATCTGTAACAGGGTTCATAGTTGCACTATCACAGCTTCTCCATTTCTTTTTATAGCCTATTAGCATCGTATGAAGTAGCATTAATAGAAAGTTCTTCCCTCCACCGTTACGCATACGGGATGCTAAGCTACTGCACTTTGCTGTTTCAAATAATAATGATTTGAATAATAGAGGCAAATCCCTTATTGCATCAGTTACGTTGCCTGCAAACACAAAATGAAGAGAGAATAAAAAAAATTTACTTAAGGCATCTCGTTTGCCAACATCAATGCTTATCTTATTCTATAGTGTCTTAGCATCATTAAAAGCTTGAAGAGAATTGATTTCCCTGTGCATTGTCATTTCTTTCTCTACAACTGCACAGTTAAACGTTGTACATGCATGACTATAGTATTGTTTCAGATCCTCCAATGTTGAAATATCAGAGATACATAATTCTGTGAAAACAATAGCATCAAAAAATTAAAAACAAGCTCTGAATGTGTATTCATGCACAAATTAGTTAGTCCTGTACCTATATATTAAATGAAATGTAGTATTTATGATAGCTTTTTTATAAACATTACAACATGAAACTTTTGATGATATATAAGGTTCAAAACGTATTCTCATCTGTGACTTACATTGGTATGACTTTAGTGATATGCAACACAATTGAAACTGATTTACGATCTTTTGGCTGTGAAAACTTTCTTTTCAACAATAAAGAGACATAAAATAATAATGTCTACACAAGTTCACAACTTTTTAAATAACAAAAATGAGCACTGCTTAAAGCAAAACAAGCTACATGTACGACAGAGAAAGCAAAGTTTGTACAATGTAACTAGTTGACTAGAGAATCATTTATGTACAATGATTTCACGATAGAAAATGAAAATGTAGGCTAAGGTACCTGTATATGCACATGTACAATTGTAAGTGAAGCTCTTATTGTTGTCCCTTACATCCTCAACAATAGGGTGCTAATTTATATTAAATACACATTTCAATTTCACATATTTAAGGTAGTAATACCAAGAGTACATAATTTACAGAGAGTGTCTAACCGTACTATAATAGCTGAAACATCACCGCGTACCCTTTTCTTATTGCATCTTTGGGCATTCCTGCATACTGAGTGAGGCTGAGTTGAAAAAATGGCTTCAGAGTTTTCTTAACGTATAGCAGTACTGCATATGAGACTTCAGCAGCATTATAAATTCCTAGTATGATGTCTGAAGCTTCTTCAAGTGTTTTCCACTGTTCTTTATGCTAACTTCTACTCATGTTTAATAAGCACACCCACGCTTTAGGTCTCACATGCAGTGGCGGATCTGGGCCCGGGCCTAGACGGGCCATGGCCCGGGCATCAGAAGTCAATAATGAGATTCATTAGATGCAATGTAAACAATTCCCTGCCTCAAGTTTTGATAAAGCAAACCACAAGCCACACCAGAGTACTTACAAGTGCTTGAAGTTGAAGAGCATTATAAGCACTGCATAGATAAGGAAATTGTTGAAACCCATCATAAAAATGGCCAACCATAAAATGACTGGTTGAAAAGTGGACACACCTACTTCCTGGCCCTACCATCAACTTGCACCCAGATCCGCCACTGCTCACATGACTTACATGTACTTCTACGCGGTGATGTTTCAGTTACTATCTCTGTCAATTTTGTGCTCTTGGTAATATCTTATACTTACCTGACGACTTCATCCAAATCGTTGATTGTGACCCTCCCCACTTACGAACTTGTGTATTCTCATTACTGATACTAAGAGGAACCTAAACAATAACACAGTATTAATTACTTGCATAAACCAAAAACTATTGGTACATGTACTTGCCCCAAGAAACAAAATGACAATATTTGGAACTACATGTACACATAGCAAAAAGTAAATGGTTGTAGTACAATTGTTTATATCAAATAATAATTCGAATGAGGTACAAGCAAACCTCAAAGTATATCAATTTATAAGAAATTGATGCATTGAAAAGACAAAACTTGTGGTGAGAGATCACTTTTAGAAATTTTTAACATCAGGAGACAAAAGCACAGCAAGATTGAAAAGCGGGTACAAATACATTATATACTACTGAAGAAAATTGTGAATGGGAATGGTGATAATGCTGAAGACATACAGACCAAGATGAGACAGAGAGAAGGTGAGGAAGTTGAAAAGGGAAAGGATGATGACAGATGTAGTGAGAGCGAACAATAGGGTAAACAGTGGTAATAGAAGTGTACATGCAGGGTGGACAATTTTCCTGAAACATTCATGAGGGAAGCCAGGCGGGCAGACTTACTTGATGGAGGAGTCATGTACACTCTTAAAAAAGTGACATTTTAAAATTTATGGGCAAGAGTTGTTTTATATAAATTTTCTTTATTATGGCAACTGTTCATGCAATATTATTTCTCTTGTTCCAATATTCATCTCACCCTCAAACCTATTGCAAGATGTCTCAAAGTTCTCACTTGTATGCCACCTGTAATTCACTGAATAAAAGGGTACCTCAACTAAAAATTTTTTTCCCGAAATAAGTTGCTATAGGATAAATAGCTAAAATTATTAAAAGTACCAATTCTATACTAAATCTGGAGTCAAAAATTGCATTTCAAGCATTTTGCCAAATCATTTCAGGTGGTGGGCATGGTCACACGATGACAATGATAAGAAAACTTTAGCAAGTTTCTGCATTGTAATATTAGCAACTTTAAGACAAAATTTCTAGGTTCTGAGTGTAAGAAAGCTGGTAAGATGTATTTCTGCAATTATTAGAAGCTACAGAGAGCCAAAATATGCAGTGAGTTGCAGTCAAAATTTAAATTTGTCATTAGGCATTTTTTAGATTTTGTTACCAGTATGCCAGTAAATGTTTGTAGTTATACTATGTCCCAACTGGGAATGGACCAGAAGTGGAAGCAGCTGCATTGGAATTTGAAAAATGTAGTTGTGTTATAATGATATTCATAGAGACATGGCTGATATTTTGGCTGTGTTGTTTTACTCTTGAAACAGTCTTGTTCCTCCTGATAAGCAGTACAATAGCTGCTTGAGTCAACTAGTCTTTATAAAGGCCATAATTATCAGAATATCTTGCTTTATTAGCATTTTAAAGGAAGAATTATCAGTTTGGGCACTCTACCTCATGTGCCTATGTAAACTATGGCACTCTACCTCATGTGCCTATGTAAACTATGACATCATAGAACGTCATTGCGGTTAGCATTGGTATGCCATTGGGTTTATAGGGAGAACCCGGTTCTCAGGGTTCCAAGGGCTGACAGAACCAAGATCAGAGATCTTGAAGCAGCATTGGGTGGCCGAGAACCTGAGAAAGTCTTATTCTTATCCCACATTCCTATAAAAAGTTATTCCAGTTTTTCTTGGTCCAAACTCAGTTGGGACATAGTATAGTTCTTTATTACTTCTGTATAATCCACTTCATTAAAATTGCTTTCTTGCACACAGAACTTAGAAACTTAGAAACAAAGTTGCTAATATTTCATGCATAAAGTTGCTAATGTTCCTCCATCTACATCACTGTGTGACCACACGCACCACCGGAAGTGATTTGACAAATGGCCACAATGCAATATTTGACTTAAGATATACAGAATTGGTAATTCTAAATAATTTTTAATACTTTGTAAACCTTTCTTTATCAGTAAATTATGTCAGGGAAAAATTTTTTGGGTATAGTTATCCTTTGAGAGAAGTAAGCATTAATATTTTGTCATTTATTGCTACTAAATTGTATTCAAAAGCTCTTGGAATAAACTGAAAAGGTCCAAGTGCTTGTTGAATTTGTTTTTAAACTCAGCAGGAAAACACTTTCACACATCTTGTGAAATGCTACTGCATCTTTTAGCTTCAGTAGT
>NW_003546267.1:71233-88208 GCF_000090795.2 Amphimedon queenslandica | reverse complement strand
CAGAGAAGGAAGTTAAAGTGGGAGTGCGAGTGGTGAGATGGTGAGGCAATGAAATCAGGGAGTGGTGTGGCAGTAACAACAAGGATATGTTTTTGCAGTTTGAGCAAGAGTATTGTGTAGCAATGAGATCAGGGAAATGGTGTGCCATGAGTGCAAGGATATGGCGAGGTAGTGAGAACAGGGGGATGTTGATGCAATGAGAGTATGGAGGTGGTGTGGCAATGACAGCAGGAAGATGGTGTGGCAGACAGAGCAGCAACAAAATGTGGCTGTAAAAAGGGACAGAGTTTTTGAATAACAGCACAAAGTCAATAATTAGAACAACAGTATTGTTTTTTGCAGCACGTGATAAAATTCAAATTTAGGATGTTGTACATTATATTACTCATCCATAGCTTAACCCACACACTATTAACCATGGTAGTGTTGTGGTTAAACACATACTGAAGTAAAATAACTGTACTGCGCATAGCTAAGGTGCTTCTTGTTGTGCTGCGCATCACCTGCAACAGCTTATACTATTCAAACCACTTGTAATAGGGGGGGTATGTGATCTCTAATATGAGATTAGAAGTTTTCTGAAAAATAAGAAAGGTGTGTAAACATGATTAAATTAGATGTTGCTCTTGAAATTATTATAAAATTCAAATGCTAACAAGTTTTAAGGTAATCCTTTTTGACACAAAAAATTAACAAATTGTGCGCTACGATTACCACCATGTCTTTCAAAAGCATAAGGATTACCAAGATCGTCACGGTAGGGTCTGTTGTAAAGCACTGGGAAAAGATTAGTACAACTGTTGCCAATGTACACTTCTACACAGTTTGCGAATACATACATCTACAGACAATGAAGAAGTTGACCCAGAATCCTTTTGCTGCAGCTGCTATGTATCTGCTAAGACACTAGTATCTAGTAAAAAAATTTGACCAACTAGTGAAGTACAATGGAACCCACACTGTGAAGATAATTGTAATGTGTGTGATGTTAGATGCAAATGTGGGAGACCAAAGAAGCGCTCAAGTGAATGTCGACTTTCCTTCATTAGCCTACATATTAACTCAGTAGCATTAAATGTTCCATCATTTTGCTGGTCACAAGTTTCAAATGAATACAAGGAAGATGTCACTTGTCAATGCTGTCATTCAGCAATCAACAAAGAAGTAGAGATTATCCATTGTAAATCTTTGCTCAGCTGTAGCTGTAGACTTTCTCTTGCCACTTTTTTCATTTGTCCCGGGTGATCTAATTTTTATGTTTCAAGTGAAAGAACCATTACAAAACCATCTTTTATGATTGAAAAGATGATTAATGGCTTATATGTTGAGTGTGACAATTGTAAGAGAGAAGTGAAGCAACAGTCACTTACAGATGATTGTGAGACGCACAGAGAGTGTAATAGTATTGCTGCTGGGAAAATGGTATCTCAAATAACACATGGGTCTTTATTACAATCATCATCAATAACAGTACCTACTGGAGGAAGAGTAAGTTTTGTTGACTTATTGAAGTACTATTAATGTACCAACTATTGTATCCTAGCCCATCAGCATAGCCAAAATTACCTCTCTGCTAGTCTCATCTTCAGTAGCATCACAGCTAACAAAGCGCTGGAGCAGTCACGAGATCTCCCATTTACGAGACCAGCTAACTACAGGAGAGGATCATTGTCCACTGATCGATGAAGTGTAGCTGTTGTCTAAAACAACAAGAAGGAAGAGCTACTGAAAGAGTTAAACATCTGTATAGATGTACCTGCTGAACAGTGTCAGGGCATTAAAGCACTTGCCCTGGAATCAGCTATGAATAACGAAAAATACACAAAAGTTTTTTTACAATCCTCATAATTGTATTTACATATATGTGGCTAACAGAATGGAAGAAAAACATGATCAGTGAAAGGAAGCAATGGACAGCTATGAAGAATGATTTAGAGGCAATAAATGTTAAAGCAGAGTCCGTGCATTTCACTTTTACTGGAAAGCAAGGTGGAGAAGTTATTTGCCCAGCTCCTCTTGCCTATATTGTGAATTTGAAGGAAGTCATCTTCCATCTACTAGATGAATTGAAACGGTACCTTTTTGTAATAATTATCACACTGTCTCTAAAGTAGATCGAACGGACTTTCATGGCATAATAATGTAATTCTACCAGATGAAAACCGGTTTTAAATAGGTGAGACAAAGGTTGTTCATCTATGAAGCCTTGCTTCCAAATAGTCAACGTAGAAAATCCAAATTCTGTACGAAATAGTTTTCTTATCACTGTTTGAAGCAGCTGATAACATTGTGAGCCTCCATGTTGCTCCTGACCAATTATGAAGAGGTTATTTCTGAACTACAAACGACAAAATGGAGGTTAAAATGTACTTTAATGCAGTTTTAAAATTAATGTGCAGATGGAGTACATTATACACATATTTATGTTCGGAGACAATGAATTTCTTTGTAATTTGTATGGTCTTTCAGAAGCTAGTGGTAAATGGAATTTACAATAATTATTTTAGTTGACAATAAAAATACACCTACAGGATGACATTGTTGTCTGTGGTGTACCATCACTTTTGATCAGCTCGAGGTTCATAAAACAACAAGAGATTCAGATAATACAATTGTACCTTGGTCACTAGTCTCAATGTGTCAGAAGCATCAAGAATGTGTAACAGCCGGATCTTATTATAAGAGAGCTAAGTTCATTGATAATGTCATAGGCAATGCCTGTTTCAACATACCTCTTTCTCAAGTAATTTCTAAAAATTAATGATTACATGTATTATGTTTTGTGAAGTTTGTCCTCCAGGTCTATACATAACATTGGGAATTTTCCACAGGTTGTTTAACTTGCTGGAGGATGAATGCCACATGCTTGATTGTTCAATTGCCGAACATTGTGACGCAAGCTCTTCTTTGTCCAGTTACTTACACTGTAAGACTACAATTGCAGCACTTGAGCAAGAAACATTTTACTACAATCAGAAATCAATCAAGCACAAGAGACACTGACTATACTACTGCTTTCATTAATTGATCCTCAAAGCAATATCACTGTTCAACAAGTGTCCCAATTAATACATACAAATGTGGTAAAAATCAGAGCTAATGTAATTTAGTTCTATTTTAATTTTATTAATTTACATGTACTTATTACTATAGGAACAACCAATTACTCACCACACTAAGATAAGGGCCAAATGATTTGATATGGAAGATGGATTCTTGGTAAAGATTATGCTCTGGCTTCATTTAATGTGGAACAACAGACCTATCATGGTGGGTCGTTCATAGGGAACCACATATATAGAGCTTTAAAGGTATTTATTCTGATGATTTCACCAATAGAATTTTCTTTGTGTCCTCTGTAACTGCCTCAAAACATTGAGACTCCAGTAACTACATAGTCAATCTAGATATTAAGAGCCAATGAATTCACTCACAGGGACATCTACACTCTACCTTTGAGACTCTTAGCAGGTCGACCTTCAAATCCTTTGTCTCTCTGCCGGTCTAAACTCTTCTATGACTGGCCACTTAATCAGGTCAGCCCAGTAGTTTTTTAGTCCTTTTCTGGTGCTCCTTTGTAGTGCTTGTCTGATTGATATGCCAATAAAGAAGATGTCCAATAAGGAGCCAGGTCCAAAACCTAAAAAGGTGACGTTATCTGTCCCATTTGCGAAGATCCCATTGTTGACAGCTTCCCAACAGTTGATTATGTGTGAGGGTGCTTGTTGAGCATGGCTACATAGAGGTTGTGCCGGCGTGACGAAGGCTGCACTTGCTAAGCTCGACACTTCTTCTAGTCCCTTCCACTGTCCCACATGTCGATTAGATATACAGGCTGTTGAGCTGGCCTCTCTGAAGAAGGATCTGTCTTCCCTGCCACTAAAGTTTGACCAATTATTATCCTCACTTGGTCAGAAAAACCATTCTAACTCCGCCCACTCTCCTAGCTTCAATAATTCCCAAACTAAACCCAATGGTTCGTCATCTGGGACCTCTCAGACCTCTTAACCCACAATTGTCAAAGAGGGCCTCGTATCAAACAGAAGATGTAATCTCCTTTTCTTTGGTTGTCAGGAGGCTCCTTCTGGTCAACCACGAATTGATAGAGTTCAACACGATGTGGCTGCTGTGACGGATGTGATTCGTGATGCTACAAACCACACTTCTTATGTTCAAGACTGTTGTTAACTTGGTCAATATGATCACTCTCACTCTGTATCTTATTTCAGACCTATACTCATTAAACTTGGCTCTGCATTTGAGGTTGACCTTGTGTTAGCCAATTCCAGATTCATTGATAGGTCAATAACTGTGAAACAGGACTTGTCTCCCTCAGACAGGGTGATTCATTCTGTTTTACTTAAGGAGAGGTGGAAGTTGATCCAAACTGGTACTAATCGTGGGGACATCAGAATCAAAGGTGAAAGTCTTTTCGTAAACGGTACTCTTTTTGGATCTGTGTAAAATTCGTCTTTCACTCGTGTCGACTCGAATCTATCTGCCTCTAGCTCTACTGCCGTAGGCAGCACTACTACTAATCCTCCCTCTTCCAAACCCACTGGCCATGTATCAATCTCTCCTCCTGCTCCACCTCCTTGTGATGATGAGTCCTTGGTTAATGCTGGTCCCTCCACCTGACTAGGCCAACTGCCTGTCTCTTTGGAATGCCACAAGTTTGGTAAACAAGTAAACATTATAACACCCGTGCTAGGGATACATCGCATTTGTATGCCAATGCGCATCCTCAGAAGCACTACACCTCATGGTAAAATGAAAGCAATGGAGGACAGGAGGCTCAGAGAAAGGTACTTTATCAACAGATTTAGGCTTTAGGTTGATAAATCTAATCTATTTTCCAGCTATAATATCTGGAAGAGTATAATCTAGGTCAGGAACAGAGATTCCGCACTTGCTAAAGGGCCCGTGTATCGATCTTACCTCCCCCGGCCATCTTATTTTGCCAGAGGTTGAGACAACCATTGATTTGAACATGGAAGGAGAGCAGTGAACTCTACCTGCATGGATTATTGGTCTGTGCCTCTATCTGGAGTTGTCTGGACTCCGGAGACTCCCTATTCCCCGGCTTTGTACCTGTCGGTTCCTGCTGCGAGCACTCAGACCAATGCCCAGACTTCATTGACAGGTGAATTGAATTCCAGCTTATTTAGCTGTCCAATATGTTGCTTTGTATATAATATTTTATAAAAAATTTTCTGTCAAAACCACAGGGATACATCACATTTGTAGCACAGGCGGTGCCTTTGATATGCCCACTCACTATTATAGAAAATAAAAGTGTTTAACACGTTTGTTTCTGTTTCAAATTACAAAATTGTAGCTATTACTGAGACCTGGTGTTCACCTAGTATTCAGGACAACAAAATTTTTCCTCCTGGTTTTTCTATTTATCATAGAGACAGAGACAGTCGAGATGGTGGGATACTAATAGCAGTTTTTGATTGTCTATCTTCACGTCTATTTTACATGGATGACTCCTCTGAGTTCTTAATTGTTCAGGTCTTAATTCCCCAACCAGATGTACTGTCTATTTCCCCCCCCACAATCTCCAGTCTCTTACCTATCATCTCTTTACAACTTTGTATCTTCCAAATGTTGTGATTCAAACTTGATTCTTCTTGGTGATTTTAACTGCCACGATGTTTGCTGGTCCTCTCTCTGTGCTTCCAATCCCTTGTCACGCTCTCTATGTGATTTAGTCTTTGAACTTGGATTATACCAACTGGTAAATACTCCAACTCACATTACAGGCAATGTCTTGGACCTGGTCTTTACCAAGTCTGACGACCTAGTCCAGAATGTCTCTGTTCATTCTGACCAATCTAGGTTCCTTTTTTCCTCCAATCATTTTCCTATTACTTTCTCTCTTTCCTCCTCTGTTAAGCGTAAACCTCTACATTCCTTTTTCTATCATCAGTTCCAAAAGGTGACTACGAGAGTATGACAGATTACCTTTCCTCTTTAGACTACTGGGGCTTCTTCTTTAACTCTACAGACATTGAGTTTCTGTGGTCATCCCTCTCAACAACTGTGAGACACTGTTGACAAATTTATCACTAAGTCTTCCCGACACTCCACTCGCTATCTGAAGTGGTTTAACGGAGCTATTAGACACAATCTAAATAAGATTCATTCTCTGAGAAAGGTCAGGTCTAAACCATCTCCTGATACTGTATCCTTTTTACAAAGATCTGAACTGTCACTATACGAGGAGATTGTTGCTGCTAGATCTCAGTTCACGGCTTCTCTTGTAAATCAATTTGCCTTTCAAAATTGTGCTAAATATTTAAATAAATTAAGAGTTTTCACACTCAGCACTATCTTCCTACAAACATGAATCATGGACTGCTAGCACTGACTTGAGTAAGGTTGCTCTCTTCAATGAATACTTTCATTCTGTATTCACTAACAGCTTGGATCCTCCAGACGTCCATGAATCATCATACTCTCGTCCTGTTCTTGAGGATTGAGATATCTGTCACTGATGTTTTTAAAGGCCTATGTTCTCTAAATGTTCATAAGTTTGCTGGTCCTGATGGTTTTCCTGCTATTCTACAGAAGTCTTGTGCTGTAGCTCTTTGTGAGCTGGTTCATCACATCTTTCATGTGTGCTATATTCAGTCATACTTGCCAAAGGAGTGGAGGACCCATAAAGTCACTCCAGTTTTCAAATCTGGTGATTGCTCATGTATTGTAAATTATCGACCCATATCCCTTCTCTGTATCATCTCTAAAGTTTTTTAGAGAATAGTGTATGACAACATCTATGATCATCTGGTAGTTAACATTAGTAGTTGTAGGCAGTTCGGTTTTTTCAGTACTTGCTCTACCCTACAACAGCTGTTACTCCACCTGAACCCTCTCTCTCTGATGGTTCCCAATGCGACGTCATTGACTTGGACATCCGCAAAGCCTTCGACTTGGTGTCCCACTCTAAGTTGCTCACTCACCTATGGGATGCTGGTATTCGTGGTTTTGCTTGGAAGTTTTTTGTGCCTATTTGTATGGCTGTTCATTATGTGCATAACAATATTTGCTCCTCCAATCACTTACCTGTGACATCTATGGCTCCCCAGGGCAGCATTCATGGACCCCTGCTCTTTATTCTATATATCAATGACCTCCCTGTCACAGTTTTACAATCTTCTCTTCTCTTGTATGCAGGCAATAGTAAATGTCAAAAGAAAGTCTCCTGTATCAGTGACTGTCAACTACTCCAAAACGACCTCACCTGCTTAAGTACTTGGAGCAAATCTTCTCTACTTTCTTTTAATGAAAAGAAGTCATACATTTTAAACTTTAGAGGTCCTAGGTCAGCGCCTATCTCCTTTCCCTATTCCCTTGATGGGTCTTCTATTAATGTCAAAGATTCTCATCGAGATCTTGGTGTTGTTTTCTCTTCTAATCTATCCTTGTCTGCTCATATGCACACAATCCTAACGAAGGCTTACTGTACTCTAAGCACTATCAGGCGAGTCTTTCCAATATCTACTACTCCCACTGAAGCCAAGGAGAAATTGTACCTCTCTTTAGTTCTCCCTATTCTCTCTTACTGTGCTCCAGTTTGGTATCCTTGTCTCATCAAGGACATAACTGCTCCTGAACGTTATCAAAGAAGAGCTACCAAATACCTCTTAAATGACTATTCCTCAGATTACAAGACCAGACTGCAGAAACTGAATATTTTACCCCTAATGTATCGCCTAGAAATGGCCAATATTATGTTCTTTATCTCCCCAGTTAAATCACTGACTCAAAACTTCAACATCATGGACTTCTTTATTAGCTCCCACTCCCACTGAACAAGATATGTCACCACAAACTAGTACACTGGTATACCTCATCATCTGTCATAGGACACTCATATTTTAATAGATTCCCAAGACTATACAACTCCCTTCCTCCACTCAACCTCAATTTTCCACTAAATCACTTAAACAAAGCATATTAGATATATTTATTAAAAATTTTAACATCAATATTAATCCAGATGATCCACATTCATTTCACTACATATGTCCATGTAACACCTGCTCTAAACGTACAATTAAATCAACTTTTTCTTAAATTCAACTATTATATTTTATTTATTTCTTTTCTCTCTGGGTGTTGGGACCTTGTTCCCAACATTCCTCAGTACTACTTACTCTAAGTATCTATTAGTAACACGGTAGCGTTACTAAGTAGGATTCACCCCCAAACAAAATGGCTGCCACGACTTTTGCAGCCATACTATACCGGGAAAACGAGCTCCTATGCTTACCAGACTTCTTAGAGGATCTTATCTTGACCAGAGGACTCCAATGGTACCACTAGCGTGGCTCTAAACCTTGTATAAAAGGAAATTCAAAAATTGCCAAACCGGCCGTTTTGTTCAGCCACCTTTTTTCATCTTCATCATCATCATCATCAAGAAAGTGAGTCCTGTCAATTCAGTTTGCAAGGTGTATCTCAATATTGGTTGGTGCTACAAGACTAGTTCTTACACTAATCTACTCCAAATAGCTATGCGCAGATCCATGTCCTATCAGATCATTCTTCAAGTGAAGAAAAAGTGATACTGTGAGTCTGCTGGATCGAGCCATCTTAGCTGCATGCTGCCATTTTGTTAATTAAAGAAGCATGCCATGTGCATGTGCTCCAAAATTTGGGTGTGGTCGCGCATGCTGAGATCTGCAGCTCTGGAAGAAGCAATTTATTTTTTACCAAGCTATGCTTGGAATCAGCTACTGCAATACTTTAGTATAGGTTTCCAGCAAAAAGAAGGTATTAATCTTACATGTTACTGTTTTATTAAGTGTGTGATTTTATTTTATTTAAAAAAACAAACAATTAATTAATGTCAATGATAATATGAATGACAACAGCCTGGAAGAACAGGAATAGCTGCTACATTGCTGGGAAATGGACACTCTCAGCTCACTGCTTCTTGAACCAGGACTTGTGTCTAAACTAGTATTAATTTCACTTGTCGTCAGGAAAGTTGATATTCCTTCAGCATGTCTATTCAGTGCTGTCTCTCATTAATGATGTAAAGTCATAACAATGATAATAATAATAATGAAAATTATTGTTTGTGTAAAATCAACATGCATCACAATGGCAACTGAAGAAATACTATTAATATTATAAAAAAACAACACAAACAAGAACATAAAAAATTAAAAAACAATGTTAAGCAGGATTCTGAACGACCAACGAAAATACGAAATGTGACCATAATTGACAAAAGGGCCCTTATGGCGGGTAGTGAAATTTGTCTTTCTAGCCTAAGAAATCCAACTTCCTGAGCCCCATTTATCATAAAATTACTCCACAGGATACAAAAAGTTACCATGAAACTTTTAGAAACAATGATTGTCTAACAAAGCACTCACAGGTTGATATTTTCCATTATAACGATCAATTTTAAAATCCGCCATAAGGGCCCTTTTGTCAATTATGGTCACAAATGAACATCCTACTCGTGATGCAAATTCTACTCTACATTACAAGTTGATCCGTCATTCTTACATAATAACATTGAAAGTACAATGTAGAGTAGAATTTGCGTCACGAGTAGGATTTTCATTTCGTATTTTCGTTGGTCGTTCGGAATCGTACTTAACCTTGTTTCTTTAAATTTTTTATGTTCTTGTACTTCATGCATTGCTCCTTTATTCCATGTCCTGTAAAATTGTTTAATAATAATAACTAATAATAATAATAATTAATAATAATAATAATAGTAATAATAATGATAATTAGCACTCTGATCATCTTCTGGACATCGCAGTTCATTCTTGTTCTATCCTTTTCAATAAGAGCCTATTCTAGCAAAATTTTTTGCTTTTAACTATGGCCAGATCATCATTTTAATTTTATTTTCATCTAAATTTTGTGCGTTGTAGAAAGCAAACATTTTGCCACAAAAAGGTATCCACTTGTAGGCCATTATCTTACATTTCTGTTTAGCATGCTCTATTGATGGTGTGGGAGTTTCCCTCTTGATCACATGCTTTTAAAGTGAAAGATCCCTCGTTACTAATTCGTTGCTATGCAAATTTAAATATTTCTTATGACGCAATATGACTTCCTTCTTGTCCAAAAATTGAGATAATAAACACCCATGAGGAGTTGGTGTGGCAGTGAGAGCAGAGTGTGTTTGGCAGTGAGAGCACGGAGACGGTATGGCAGTGAGAGCAGGAAGATAGTGTGGCAGCGAAAGAAAGGATATGGTGTGGCAAGGAGATGGTGAGGCTGTGAGAGGAGCGAGTTGGTAAGGCAATGAGAGAGTCGAGTTAATATTGATATTGCCTATAAAGTTCATCCTTGATCTTTTTCTCAACTTTAGAGAAGTCTTACATGTAATGATGATTAACAACAACAATATCGCGAATTCCTTGGTAATCTTTTTATAAGAAGTGACATGTAGTTCCTTAACCCTTTAACACCGATAGACGTACTTGTACGTCAATAACATGAGGGGGTGTAGTATAATTGTTATTTTCTTTTTTATTTATGGAAATATAACATTCTAGATAGCTTTAAAAGGTTCTTCCTTCATCTCTCTAACATATATAACATTGTGAAAGACTAAAAACAGAGTATATAGGTAGAAAAGTCCAGTAGCGCGACCCAAACTGTTCAAAATGATCAGCGGCCGAGGTAAGTCACCTAAAAATGACACAACAACAAAAGACAGAATGTTTAGACTTACCTTTGGCTTGTGAAATCCTCTAGAAGTGAGTAGAAAAGGCGAGCGACTCGAGAGAGCTGCTTTGCCTAACATTTCAATGGAGAAAAGCGGTAGGTGTGGCCACATTTTGCTTAGCAACGGCTTAGCAACCATGGCTTCTCGACCAGTCACAGTAGTGTTTCTACTCGTAGCATCTTCTCCACTGACTTCTGCCTCTTCATTCTTTCATATCCTGCCTACTAGGTCCTGCTTAACATGATACAACTCTCTCTTTCCCATCGCCAAGTCCGTGTATTTGAGAAAAGCGGTGAGTATCTTTACAATAGACGCTGCATTGCTTTATGCTGCTTCATTTACTATTATACTTCTTCTATCTAAGGATGAACATCCCATAAAGGCTGCTAGCAAGTTTCAAGTCTCGCAGGACAAGATCTTGAGAGATATGCATTGCTCAACTAGTACCACCAAAAAATTATTTTTATTCCAAAATTAATTTCGGTGTTAAAGGGTTAATGTTTCTTCCATGTAAACCTATTGTATGCATACATGTTCTTCTCAGTGTAGACCTCAGATCATTAACACTATGACCTATTTGAGACTAAATCCTTTAGAAGTTGCACTTGTCCCAGCAACACAGAAGTGCTTACCTGCTAAGGCAGCACTTACAGTAGCTTGTCATTGTAATACCAGCATATACACTTCCATGTTACTGGCCTTGTGAGCATACAATGTTCCTAAAAGTTTTTGTTTGCCTTGCTAACACTTTCACGGCACTTGCCAGTCCAGAGGAAAAGCGTATGCAAGTTCCCCTGGAGTGTAATGTATGAACTAGTATCATATTCTAGTATACTTGTATCAGTATCATAGTATCAGTAGTGTACTAGTATCATATTCTTCTGGGTTTCAAAAATTTTTTTGGGGTTTAAAGATTACTGTTCTGGCACAATACAACTCATCAATTTCTTAGAATCAGAATGTTTTTTGAATGCTTGCCTCAACAAGTTCTTGTATACATACTTCTATAAAATTTATAGTACTATTCATACAAGAACAAAAACAATGATTAAATATTCATTGCAGAGATGTGACAGATGTGGTATCATTTTAACAATTGTTGTGACACTATTTTAATTACTACAAAGTATGACAATAAAATTCCTAAAAATTTTTTGCTTTTACAGAAGTAGTGCCATTCTGATTGTTACAGGATCACTTTGAGTATTACACTACCTTCCATGCATCTTGCATCTTACATGCTGTGTGTAAAGGAGACTTTAAGCTTAAGGCATTCAATTTTTAAAAGCAATATCCATCAACATTTTTTTCTCAACTTCAGAGAATGTTTCACATCTGATGTGTTTATACTATTTTTTTTTGACTCTTTGTAGTTCATTACTGTGACTGGTAGTTTAAGAGACACTTTCATTTATGAAACTCATTCAAAAATGTGGCTTGTATGATGATATTCTCCTTTTTGCAAAACTTTTGTTGCCAAGTTTGTTATACTTCCTGTCATATTGCTGTACAAATTGTAAGTTTTGTATTTATAGACATCACTTATTTATGGGATTACATCACCGATTTATCTGCTTTTATTTAATTTGAAGATTGCCGACATTGTATTTTGCATTGATACAGCAGCCGTTCATCCTGAGAAGCAGTCTCGCTTACTGCATCTCATTGTTTTACTTTTGGGCAGCGTTGGGTGATTTCGTTACTTTGTGCATGCAATTATAATTGCCCATAGTAACAAATTCATTTATAAACTTTAGAAGAAATAACATGTTGTTATTAGTAAACTTATTGTTTGCTTACTTGTACCAGTGCATGTGATCCTCACATCATTAGCACTATGATCTACTTGAGACAAAAGGCTTTACATGATGCACTTGTTTCAGCTGCACAGTAGTACTTTTCTGCTAAAGCAGCACTCTCAGTAGGTACTAATAAAATAGTTTTTATGTTATCTGTGAACGTTTCATGGTTAAGGTCGATTGAGCAGAAGGCTGACCAATGGAATTTATTTGAATGGCACTGTACAATATAACGTTGTTAAATGTGTTTTGGTTAGCATTACCAGTAGCAGTAGAGATTGCAATGCATCGGAAGCTCTTGATAATACTTTTGACTTTATCTCCGGCAGGATTGCACCACTTGCTATACTGATGCTGTCTATCCCTCCGTGGCTACTTGAACAAATACCTTGTTTCTTGTTTGTCAAGAATAACAAATTTTCAACTGTTAATTGGTTTACGCATATTCCAATACAGCTGTGTTTACAGTGCATCCATTTTGTCCAGTGTGTTGTTGGTTTATTTGTCCTGAAAGGGGTGGAATACTTGTTTGATTGCAGTACCACCTTGTGGTTATTTGTTTGGGTTTACAGATTACTGTTCTATCACAGTGCAACTTATGTATTATGATGTAATTACCGTCAGCCAACTAAAGAACGTGGCTTAAATCGTTGCCTCAACAAGTTCTTGATCTTATTTTTTGCTCTTGAAGACAAACTTCTAAAAATGACACATCAAGTATTATCATGGTAATTATTCTTACTCTTTTGTTATTGTTACATAGCGCAAACAAAATGGATGAAAACTTTATCATGCTTTTTTCATCTAGTTGTAACTTGTTTATTTTCCTATTATGGTTGCTGCTAACAGTTAACTCTGCAAATTACGTAAAAGACTTTTGTTTGCTGTTACCTGAAGAAAGAATCGAGATATGCAAGATTGCAAAAGGAATTTTAAGTGGTAAAAGTGATGATAAAAAGAAAAGGCTTAGAGAGACAAAGAAGACTGAGACTTTTATTTGCAGTGCAAAGGCTTTTAGTTTAGTTATATCATTGCCTTGAGGGTGTCTTTTGTCTTATTTGATTTATAAATATTAAAAACATGATTTTTACTAATTATAATGAGGTGCAAATATTATTCACAAAAACTACATATTGTGAAACATCATGGCGGCTTCCTGTCAGTTGACTGGAAGATCCTTCTACAGCCTTTCAAAGTACCTAGAGACCCTAAACTTGGTACAGATTTTCAGAAGAACCCGTTGTGTAACTATACTAAATGTTAAGCCGCCAGCATGAATTAAAGAGAAGTTATAAGGGTGGGTCAGTTGTCAGACTCAACATACACGGACTCTATCAGTGAGGCTATATACCTTTGCTTACCTGCAGCCTAGAAAGAGACATTGAGTCACATGCTCACCACATGGCAATGGCTACAGTGCTACTAATTATAGCAACAGTACATAGAATTATCTACTCTTGATTATAGTAATAGTGGCAAGTGAACTCACTAGCTAAACAAACTGACTTTCAGTGTGATATGATTACATGACTTTCTCCTTTGTAGGAAATGCCCTGCTCTCCTATTGATATTCATGAAAGTGATTTGCCATAGTTATAGTGATCTTCGTCATAATTGTTTCCTTTGCTGCCGTTGATGGTCCACCTAAACTATCTGATGAAAAAAGCCGGCCTAATTAAGGAAATTACAGGTACAAGCAATAACAAATACATTAGAAATAGAAATGTACATGTAATAATTAGTTTTTGTGTTTTGCAAATATTTCCTCTTTTGGTTCATATTAATCATATGTTTGCTGCTATTCATTTACATTTAACAGTAATAATAATGGCAACTTAAACTACTGTTAATACAAGGTAGTTGCTTCTAATAATTGCATATTGTAGAGCAAGATTGCTGAAGTCACTGCTTCAGAGTTAGTCACAAGGCATGAGATGCAGAACAGGATTTTGGAACCAAATGTACATGCTCAAGAGGAAGAATGGCAAATGTATGCTATCAGCTTACTTGAATATGCCAAGGTGAGCAATTTTAGATTTTTTCTATTTTCTAGGCCTCATATTTTAAGTCCGAAGGAGCTTGGCTTTATCATACGGAGCAGTCTCACGAACAAAACCTTGCACAATGGGCCATCACATGCCATTTCTGTTAACGTTTGTGTTTATTAGTAAGAGTAGCTATACACAGCATAGCACTTTTCGTATCTTCCTTTGTATTTCCTCTTGTATTTTCTCTTGTATTCCCCCACTTTCCCACCATTTTTTGTGGATAATCTGTCAATGGAGTTACAGAATGATTACGAGCCCCATAAATTCCTCTCATTTAAGTTGGTCATACATAGACAAGTGCTTTATAGTGTCATCTTGTTAACAGTAGAGGCATGGTTTTTGTCCATAATGTCTTTCATCGTTAGAGCCCTAATTACCTTTACACTATGTGACAGCTTTAGAATAAAATGTGCATGCCTTTGGCCTTAGAGTTGACCCAACAAATTATCCCTTCTCAAGCCCAGTTGAGATGGTAACTTTTTCAAGATAGGCTGCTATGCAAGCCCTGATAATGCCCATCTTTTTTTGCCGTTATTATTTGATTTTTCTTTTGCCATTACAACAATCAACAGGGGAGTACTCTTCAAGATCAGTAGCAGAGACACCTTGAATTGTATGTTAATTTAGGGTTTTGAAAATAGTTGATTTGGCTACTTAATGTAATAGTTTAAAGTTTATTATTTATAAAGTATGTACAACTTTAATTGTGCGGTGAGACAAAGCTGGCAAACAATAATGCGTAATTTCCAACGTAAAAAATCAATGGTGGTGTTCGCATGCTGCTGTTTGATGTATTTTGTCATTCCTGCACTTAAAAAGCTTTAAGGTAAGACAATGGGTTGCTTTAGTTTGTTAAATCCTGTGTGCTGTTTCAAAGCTAAGTTATAAGCAGGACTGACAAGATATTGTTATTTATAATTTAGTTTAGAGCTTATAGATTCAGCTGTAATATATGATGCACCATATCTTGTCTTGCAAGGATTGTACTAATCTGGGTACAAAAGACAATCAAGTGATGAATTTGAGATAGTTCAACAGACTGGTCAGCAGTAAGTGTTAGTTATAATTAAGTGATTGTTAAATGCATGAAAGTGAGACTATAATAAGTAATTAATAATAGTTAATTATTGTAAAACTGGGCCAAGTTATCGTTTCATGTACTATTCTTTTATCAAGCTTTTTCTTTGGTGAATTTTAGCTAATGACTGTTTATCATTACAAAACGACATAATTCCTTAGCTTTTCACGTACAAAGACTAAATCATTTAAAAAAATCAACACCAATATTTTCCCTAATAGTAAATGGTGAAGTTGTGCTCTTAATGGTCGTCATGTGTTAATGGAATAATCAGTAATGTATTTCTATCCTCTCAATATCTTTAATTGGTAACAGGGTATTCCAATGAATCCCATTAAAAGGTAGGTCACCCTAACTAAACAATGCATGCCAGCACACAAAAAGTTCACTTACCTCATTGACTAAACGTATGAGATTTTCGCTCAATCACTGTAGCAATGAGATAAGTGGTGGCAAGTAGACAGTGGATGTTTGTTATATCCCTCCATAAACTGATCCTGTGATCTCTTAAAACAATTCACATTTAATGCCTGCAAAAAATGTAAATATATTCATCTACATTGAGCAGGTATTCAGCTTCCATTTCATAAAATATGATGACACATGACCAGACAGATTTGAAATACATAATGCTGTAGCCACCCTATCCTCCGGGGTTGAAAAATTTTCCGAACATAAAACTACCACGCCCCTCACCTCTTTTATTAAGCATGAACTGTGCTCCATTAGGTTCTCACCCCACTGTGACCCCTAACATGGCTAGAAAGACCTACTTGACCAGTAGCTTCTCTAAAAATATCTGAAACTGTTCCAGCCCATTTATTGTCACACACTTTCAAATGTATGAGTCTTCTGCTGAAACTATCTATGCGTCCATGAACTATGAGCTTCCACCTATTGTCGATTACAATATTAATGGGATTGTATAGCATGTAAATTACCATAATAGCAGGTTATTGTCGTGGTTTTTAGGATAATAACCGGATATATGATTTTTAATTATCAATAGTGCTGATCACATATAACCAGTCCTATTGTGCTTCAATAAACAAGAAAAAGGCTTTAATCTTGCTCTTATGGACTAATTGTATGAAGTTTATGACTGCTAAAATTATTAATATTATTATTATTATTATTATTAACTTTACAATGCACAAAACAATTGGAAGACAGAATCCATATGAGAAAGGGCAGAGGAAACACTGATGGTCTAACCTGGAAGTTTACGAGGCTAGCCAGCAAAACAAAACAAGACAGAGAGAAAAGAAAAAGAAAGAAAAAGAGATAGAAGGAAATAATTACAAATTAAAATAAGAAACGACAATACACTAATTGAAAT
>NW_003546267.1:57282-70607 GCF_000090795.2 Amphimedon queenslandica | reverse complement strand
TCCAATCCCATCAATACCCTTGGATTTTGAATGATTCAGAGCTAGGTACAACTCTTCAGGAGAAATGGAAAGCCATTTAATGTAGGCTTCTGGTGTTAGTTTCTGTAACTCTATAGGGGAAGGTAATGATGAAGTGTTGCTAAATACAGAAAAGGAATGAATAGGTTTGTCTTTTCTTGGTGAGATAAGACAGAAACAGAGTTCAAGGTCATATGTTAGAAACTGACTAGGGGACATAAAGGAGTTAAGATAGTTTACGAGTCCAGCAGTATTATTAGGGGAAAAGCATGATATCATTTTTGCCTCAAAAAAAGTTTTCAGATGAGAGATATGGAATACCAAGTCAGACTCGCAGTGGGCAATCGTCTCTGCCTGCTAGTTAGTAGGAAATTTTTGTTGCCGTTTCCGAAGATTTTGAAGGCAATTAATTTTGTTTCATGTTTCATTGGTGAACCATTTAGGGTGGGAAGGCAGATAGATCTTGACCTTGGGAGTGAGAAAAGAGACAGCCTTAATAATGGCATTACGAATTGCTGACCAAGTAGTTTTAAAATCAGCAGATGCATAGCAACTAGTGAAATTGTATGCAAGGAGAATGTTACACATACCATCAAAGTCAATACCGGAGTAATTGTAAATAGAGCGAGTAGTCCTAGTAGGTGGAGAAGAGATAGATGATGCCAGACACAGCTTGATAAGATGGTGATCTGAATACAGGTACCTGTCAGAGAAACAGAAATGCCCGAGATCAAGTAGGAAGAGTTTGTGATGACAAGATCCAGAATTTTACCCCTGTTGTAAGTAGAGACTGATGTCTCCTGAGTAAGAGTATTACAGGAAACAAAATTCTCAGAGTTTAGATGACCCTAAGTCACCTGACAGTGTGGGCCAGTCTATGCCTAGGCAGTTAAAGTCTCCTAGGACAATAACTGACACAAAAGAGGAAAAAATGATATCTAAATAATCAATTACTGAATTAATGTGTGTGGAGTCTGAGGAAGGAGGAACATAGACAACAAATACAGTATTGCTCTATCAGCAATGTCACCACTTCTAAGTTGGTAGGTGACTGAACTCTCGCAGCAGAGAAATTTTTATCAATAGCGATAAGTACTCCCCACCTCAAGTACCACAGTTCCTATAGATTTTATTTGGGAGAAGTTCATGGTCAACTACAGAGTCAGATAACCAGGGTTCAGTTACAACAAAATATCGGAGTCAATGAGTATGTAAGAGCTTGAAAAGTATTCAATTTGTTTGCTAGACTTCTTGCATTTCAAGAGAGAACTAGTCAATCTTGGCCAGTCTGAGCTGGGATAGTCGAGGCAGAGTTTGTTGGTGGGATTGGAGACTCGAGGGGAACAATAGAGGGATCTGGGGACTGTCGTGGGGAGTTCTGAGAGGATAAGTTGTGTAAAATAGCAGCATCACCCAGTGAAGGGTGTTGAAGAAAGGTAGTTGCTTCAGCTTGACCATCAAGCCTTGAGTTAACATATAGTCTAGTGCCTCTCACTTTGATAGAAAAAAGGTCAACAGCACTAGTTATTAGCTTCCTTCTTTCCTGCAAGACAACTTTCTCCAATAATCTCTCCTCTTTTGATAAAACCTTTTTGATGTACAATGGGGAACCATTTGGTAAGCAAAGTGATGCATGTTTAGACTGTACATCTCTGGAAGAATTAAGTAACGGGCGAGGTTTGTTTAGTTGTTGATCATATTTACCGACTGTCACACAGTCCTTGATTAATATTTCTACCAAAAATTGGTCAGCTGACTCAATACTAGAGTAAACTGCTTGGAGATCCAACCTGAGTCTATCGTGGTACATTGTCCGATGAGGGAGCTCAGAAACACCACAGAAAAGTAAGTTGAACTTTCTTTGGTTCTTAGCAACCCAGGAGCTCTGCAAGGGTGGACTAAATCTAGATCTTTGCTGAGTGACTGGAGGAAGAATTTGGGGAGGAAGTGCATCGTCAGGGACTGTTGGACTGACTTTAGAAGATAGCTCAGATACTTGAGAAGTGAGCACTGTAACACTGGAGGTTAAATCATTTAGTTGAGAAGAAAGTTCATTGACTTGTACCCTTAATGATTCAATCTCCTTGGCTTCGGAGACTAAGTGACTAGAAGGACAGAGGAAGGGGACATTGGTGGAACAGCAGGCCTTAAAAGTGAGATTAGAGAGACCCGCACAACCACTATGCATCCACCTACACTTAGGATTCTGTCATTCAATTGCATTATGCCCTATAATATCCTTCTTATGGTCTCTTTCAACAATGGGTCTTGGAAAACAAACCAGAAACATTAGGATTTTTTTTGTTCTTAGCCATCAGAGAGTCCCTGCCACAAGATAGTTACAACATAAAGAGAGAAATAACTGAGGCAGGATGAAGACTAACCACGTTAGTGGCTGGTTTTAAATAAGTGTAAACCAGCACACAGACGAAGGAATAAGATGGATGAAAGGTCGCTGACACGTGGCCAAGCACTAGGCAGCAGAATCAAGAGAAGAAACGACAGAAAACTTCAAAAAAAATTCTTACTGTGCTTAGTGGCCAGTTTAGAATTATATTAAAACCAGCAGAAAGTCAAAGTGTTAGAAGATAAAGGCCAGTAAGGAGAACAGTTAGAGAGACGTCGCCATTTACAAATGTTGATGGGGTTGCAATTTTGTGAAATTAATGTGTACAATATTGAATGGGGGGACTTAAATTGGTAAAAATAGTTCATTTTATTTCTGTTAGGCACTATATCATTGGCAACCATACTTTAAAGCTATTGTAACTACATAGTAGAACGGAATTATGCCATCCATTCAGCATGGTGAGTCACCTAATTGTAGTGCCCACAGGATTGATTCTCCTCAGGAATTCTGTTAATCTAGCTTACTGAATGTGATGTCTAATGCTCAATAACAAGCCAGCCTTTTAAGTATTGCTGCACAAAGGTTATGCCCTGCGGACACTTAGAATAATATCATCCAATTCTTCATTGGAGATAGTAGGATAATGGATTGTGTTAGAAATAGCTCAGTGTGTGATTCTGGTGTGGACTGAAATGCAAAGCATGCTTGCAATTTGACGAACAGTAAATTTGTGTTGTAATAGAAATATCAGAATATCTTCGGAAATACCTTATCCTGGACGACTAACTATTTCTTACAAAAGAACTGCACATGAATATTATGATAACCTTGGTTGCGACATCGATAGTTGAGTCAATTTTTGCAAACGCCTTACAGCACAAATACAATATCCAACTCTTTGTGTTGTGTTTTGGTTAACTCATTTATTAAGCCACAGATTAGGAGTTCATGGTAGACCATATCTAAAGACACAAATGGACAGCTAGTCCTGGTATAAGAGTATGGAAATAAATTGAGACATTCTTTGTAGAACTTGTAAGCAGAATGTAAGGTCCATGATCTATGTTATTGTTAGTCCCACCATTCGACTGATGAGAAATGAAGGTGACATGTCAGCACTAGTACTGACACGAGATTATGTGTCACTCTACAGCAGGGATACCTCCATATCTGTCACAGAAAAAACAGCAGCTGTAACACTCCATCTGCTGAGAGGAGTAGCAGTAGGCACTTGAACCAGGATATGACGCAAACAAACGTGACACTCGACAAGGCACTGGCAGATGCATGCATGTGCATGTGTTGTGACTCCTTTTATTATAATGCTATAATAATAGTGACACAAATCACCTCCTGTTGTCATACTTCAAAGGTTTTTTGTTTAACTCACAGATTTAAAACCAATTACAGTCATTACACATCTGATGCGCACTGATTTGAATACGCATTAAGTAGATAACCAATGGCATCTGGATCAGAAATACTATCAATATATACATAATTTTCAAATAGTGTGGAATCATTTGATGAGCCAACTTCTGGAACCGCTTAAAGTGTAGAAAGGCCTTAAATTTCTATAAAGATATTAATGATGTCATAAAAATATTTAAGTAATAGCCCGAGGTGCCTTAAGTTAACAAATATGTACAATACACAAAAGTTAAAAGACAAAATCAACAATAATAGTAGCTATGTTATTTTAACTTTATTTAAATTTATAGATGTATCAATAATCCATGCGTCACAGTTAGGGCATAACCAATTTCTTCACTGAGTAGATGGGTGACAATAGATGTAATGTGGTAATAAATGGTAAGTACATTTTGTCATCTCTTCTGTTGTCAAAGGGCATGAGAAAGCTACAGACTAACATTTCTGTTATTGTAGTCTATTTGTAGGATTAACGTTGCTTTTTTATAATGGCGGCAAAACTTATGATTTTGAAATGTTTAACTCCCTTAACTTATGTGGTACAGCCTTATCAATTGCTTAGATAAGCTGTCCTCCACAAAGCAATTCTCCCAGTACCTTTAACAGGGACTGTAAAGTAGCAAAAGCATTTCTGGAGAAGAGGCCTTCACTGAAACTACAGCAAAATGCCTCGGACTTTCCTTCTTTTCTCAACATGGAAAACTTTTTACCTGTTTGTCATAATTTTTACATTATTCTGCTGTGCTTGATTAAATCCAGGACGAGGTACTTCCTGTTGTTTTAGTTAGTGTCACCTTTAAAAATTAATGAGTTGCAGCATTATTTCACAGCCCCTTATTCCAGATGCAATTGGAAATGGTGTTGTGCTGTACTGAACTACTGATAGTGGACGCTGGTAATCTATGGCTTTTATCTATTTCCCTCTATGTTTCTCCTGGTCTTTGGTTCTTTGCTCTTACTTGCAAGAAGTCCACACTGCATACCAAAGATAACAAGTTGTTTCGGATGGTAATTGGTAAAATTTAGTTAACTTAAAAATTAACATTCGTTCTGAATTAGAGTGAAATCAAGGTTACAGCTGTTCATTTACAATGGCGTCAAACCAAACAGCCACGAAGTGTCCGCTCCCAGAATTTGTCTTTCATGTTTTTTCTTCTTGCTTCATTTTATATTTACTTTTGTATGCCTTGACCCAAGCACAAAGAAATCATGTTGATGGCAACTTGAGTAATATCCTAGATTCCTAATTAATGTATTCATGAAAAAAGCAAAAATCAACAGAAATTTGTATTTGGGCTTTTTCTTTAGAGAAGCTTCTGGAACATAACGGGCTTCTTTAAAGTTACAAGGAGAATCGGGCAGTGAAGAAGAGCTAATGTAAGCTATTTAAAAGGCTGTAGAATGTAAGGTAGTAAAACTATCAGTGTTAGATAGTCATAAAAACAACTGCTGCCTTGAAACAAATGACCAAAATCCTACATATATGCACCGCTTATATGAAAGCCCTTGGGTAATAGTAATAACTTATAGTCATTGTTATAGTAACAGTAATATTAACATTACATAACTATTACATTATGTGTTAGGCATTAATCACCCTAGTTTAAAAAAGCGTACTCCACCTAGTATGAAAGACTTATTTACAGTTGCCAATCTGCATATAATACATGTATATACATGTACATTACTATGTCTATTATGTACATTGTATTTCATTATAATGACATTGTATTTCATTACATTGACATTGTATGTGCCTGGCATAATATATTGGCAAGGCTTTTCAAGCACCACATGCAGCAGGGGCAATTGCAGCAATTGTATATCTACAAAAAGTGAGTAGAATATTGTCCATTTTTGTTTTAGGTAAGTGTTATTATGTAGTCAAGGATACATAGTTATTTGGAAACCCCATCCTTAATGAAGGAAGCAGCTATGAAGCATTATGCTAGCACTGTGATTCCATGATATCTTGATTTACAAAGACAACTTCGAATTATACAGCACATCTGAAAGTAAGCCTACAAATAACTGATATAATTTAAAATATGACTTTCTTCATCAGAAGAAATATCCCACAGTTTCTTTTAAGCCATCAACAGTTCCTTGTCCTGAGAAAGTCACAATCACATCTCATGTACAAGATGGTAATACAAACGAAGTGATCCTTGTGAAAGACAGACAACTATCTATCTTATGGCTAAGGATATGTTTCCTTGGTCAATTGTTGAAAGCCATGCTTTTAAAAAATTTGTGAGTACCTTAGATCACTGAAAGCAGCTTTCTTTCTGAACGCATTTGACAACTGAACTACTCACAAAGAAGTGGGAAACAATAAATAATGGTCTTGAACAAGTCCTTAAAAAGTTTACTGGGTTTCTATCACTATGGATTATTGGTTTTATAGCAAATGAAGGGGTATCTTGTCACTTTATTTCAGACAGGTCCATGCAGTTAGTGAGGCACAATTTCTTGGCCGTTGTACAGTATACATTACTAGGAAATATCATAAAAATCTAGATTTTTGTGGGTTAGCTGAGGTTTTTCCAATAATTACTGACAGTGCTTCTAAAATGTTACAATCTTTTAGACCGCCAAAGTTTTATGAGTAGAGCTTTAAGAGAATGTAAACAGTGATAGCAATGAGGATGATCATGAGAATGAGATCAAAGTACCGTAAATGTTCAAAAAGAAGCCGGGTTTGAATGAACGCCTGTCTCAAATATAAGCAGGGGGTCTCCTCCATTTTCTTTAATAAACGCCTGTTTCAAATTGACGCCTGGGCGTGGTCAATGCGTATGGGCGTGGCTACACGTGGAATCAAACACGTGGCTAGTTAGGCAGAAAAGGAGAATGTCTCGTAAGTGCTATGATGTTTCTTTTAAGTTAAAAGCTATAGCTGTGGCAAAAGAAAAGAGTAAGGAAGCAGCAGCTAGAGAATATAAAGTCGACCCAAAACGAATCAGAGAATGGTGTTCTCAAGAGGCAACACTTAAAATGCTGAAAAGGAAAGGTAAAAGTAGTCGTAAACGTTTAGCAGGAGCTGGAAGAAAGCCACTGGATGAAAACATGGAAGATGAATTATTCGATTGGATTGCTGAGTTAAGAACCCGGAATGTTCGTGTAAGCAGAAGAATGATCAGAGAAAAGGCAAAAGCACTAGCTGACCCACTTGGTACTGATTTTAAAGCAAGTGTAGGATGGCTACGACTGTTCATGAAAAGGAAAAACCTCAGTTTAAGAAAGAAGACAAGCGTATGTCAGAAAACACCTGAAGATGCCATTCCTAAACTTGTCACCTACATTATGCACCTTAGAAGACTACAGATTGCCCATAAATTCGCTCATTCAAATATTTTTGCTATGGATGAGACAGCATGTTGGATGGATATGGTGTCTGACACCACTGTGGATTTTTGTGGTGCAAAGTCTGTTCCATTAAAAACTAGTGATCATGAAAAAGACCACTTTTCTGTTATCTTAACTGGCGGAGGTGATGGTAGAAAATTGCGTCCTTATATTGTCTTTAAAGGCAAGGGAACTCGTCTTATCAAAGAGTTACAAAAGATTCCAGGAGTAGTGGTGAAGTTTAGTGCCAATGGGTGGATGAATGATGGGCTGATGAAAGATTATCTTCATTCAATAATTGGCTCTTTTTCGTTTAGTAAGCGCTTATTAATATGGGATTCTTACAAATGCCATATTAGCCAGGCAACCAGAAAAGAAACGGACAAGATGAAACTTCACACAGCTACTATACCAGGTGGATGTACAAAGTTCATTGAAGCACCAGATGTTGTGTGGAATGCTTCCTTCAAAAGTCATCTGAGAAGGAGTTATGACACTTGGCTATCAGAACCATCAGTGCATGAGTACACAAAAGGGGGAAATCTGAAACCACCATCTCGTTCCTTGTTGTGCCAATGGATAAAAGAGGCTTGGAATGATATTCCAGAAGAGAGAATCAGAGATTCCTTTCGCAGTTGTGCAATCACAACCAAAACAGACGGTAGTGAGGACAACCATATCCATTGTTTTAAGGCTGGACAACCTTGTGAAGCTGGAGGAGAGGAGTTACTTAAAGAAATGGAAACACTGAATGCAGATTCTCAGAATGCAGATAAAGATCCCTTTGCTAGTGATGTCGATGAAGAAGAAACTGAAGAGAATGAAGCCTGTATAGATGACACTGATGATTGTGATGATGAAACTACTTCTGACGAGGAACAGTAACTAATATTTATTTTACATGCACACATTTGATTTATCATAAATTTACAATCAAAGCAAAATCATTTATCATAAATTCATAATTAAAACAAAATTGTTCTAATATAGTAAGTTTGATTGGTATAAATAATAATTATTATTATGATTGAGTATCTACTTGGCTAAGTAACCTCTTCAACTTCTTAATCATTCTTTGTGATTCACAACAAACATAATCACAAGGTACCTCTAAACCAATGCCTTTCTTTCTTTTCCCAGTGACAACAGACTTTATACTACCTCCATTCCTAATAAAGAACCAGCACAATGGAGCTATTTTTCGAGGCATGTGACCAATAATATCACCAGCACTTCTGGTTAAGGCAATAGCATGTCTATCATGTGGGTTGTCTTCTTCAATGTTGGCTGTCAGATTCTCACTTATATATGGTGTCCAAGTCACTTTATATACATGATGACCTCTGATTACACTGCTGAATATAAATGTTTCTTCTCTGGTGGCCATGTTTTTTGGGTGTGGTCATTATTGATAATTTTTAATTATTTAATAAACGCCTGTCTCAATTAAAGGCCAGTCTCAAATAGACGCCTGTCTCATAACCTGATTAAGGAAATAAACGCCCGGGCTTTTATTTGAACATTTACGGTAACTATTTCAAGTGAATGTACAAATCTCTCATAACTTGAATCCTGTTCGCACATACCACCTAACTGGTAGTTAAGATGGCTTTAAAAATACTAAAGCAATACACAAAGTACTTGCTCAGGCAGCCAAACTTGTTTCATATGTTCAAAAATAAATTACTTGCGTGAAATCCTACAAGGTGAGCGTTTACAGGTAAGGTTGCAACAAGGTGAAAGAGTGAAATTAAGGGCACTTTGTGTACGTTTTTAAAAGCTACAGCTTTTAAAGTGTCAGCAGCTTACTTTGCATGGGCATCCAATATTGAGTGATGTAAAAGAGATATTGACATCATGTCAACAAGAGATTGATGCCCCCCAAGGCGATAACCATATAACAAGAAGCTTCATTTTATTTTGTATATGTGACCCGATATGAGAAAACCAGGCTATCTGCGGGAATTATCATTTTGAGCTATGGGCTCATAATCACGAAAAATCTTTACCTGGGCGAAATTCATTTTATCACATCAACATGTTATATAAACAAAATCCTTTCATTTGATACCAAAATCAGGGGTAGCGAAGCCTTCTTTGCCGAGTTATAAGCCCTTTGACATTTTACCTTGATTGTGCACGGAGAATGTTACACGAAGTGACCACGGAATAAAAACGGAGGGCTTTAATGTGTCATTAGGTAACCATGGAGTCTCTATAGCAACTATTTAAAGTATAACAAAGACGAAGAAGACTACTTATAAAAACTATGGCTACAGAAAGAGACATTGCTCGCTTGTTAAATGAAGAAATAGGTCCTCGAGACAGTGACTACGTTGCTTCAGTTCTTGGGGACTACTTTTGTGATGGAACTAGTGGTAAGCTTATTCATAACACTGTTTACATACTAACTGTGAATAGCGGTTAGCTATCACAACAATGACATTCCATCACCTGTATAAATGCACAATATTATTATAATAAACTTAGTTATACAGTGTATTTGTTAATTGATAGAGACAGACTATGAAGCAGTAGAAGATATGGAAGGAGAAGAGGTAGAGGAAGGGAAAGAAGAAGAGTAAGAGACAAAAGATTGTGATGAAGATATTAATCCACCACTGTTTGATCCTGAGGTGGCTGTGGAGCTACAAGTATCAGATCTTGATTTAGAATCAGCGATGCCTGATGCTCCAGCTACTTCAACTACTCACTCTGGTGATGACATGAGGAAGGAAGACCTACAGGAGGAAGAAGAATTATCAAAGTTCTTTGAACATGGATGTGGTTGCTCAGATAATTGCTATGCACTGTTCAGTCACTCTTACATAAAAACATATAGATTTGACATACAAGCCATGGCAAAGCCTGTTCAAGAAATTGCTATTATGAGTCAAATGGCAGCAACATCTACCATGGGGGGATTGTCGACTGGCAACCACAGGAGACAGAATGAGAGAAAGAGGCATTTTTTTATGTTCATGCATCAAGGTCATAAGGTTTGTAACTATGAGTGACACAACACAAAATTAATCGTTTTTCAACTAGATATGTAGAGTAACATTTCTGAAGCTACATGCATGTGGCAAAAGCAGGTTTGAGGAAATCATGAAAAACTACAGAATGAATGGATTAATACCAAGGTATGAGACTTACAAATTCAATGTCATGTACTTAACTTTATTAGAGTTCACGGAAATGCTGGAAAGACACCAAACCATGCTTTGACTTATAATGATATTCTCCAAGTTGTTGCTTTTATCAGAAATTACGCTGAAGTCCATGGAATCAGTCTTCCTGGAAGAATACCTGGAATGAAAAGTTACGAGAATAAGAAGTTCTTACCATGCAGTACATCTAAAAGGCAGGTATAACTTAGAGTTTGCGGAATCATGTCAAGGGCTTTATGTCAAAGCATGTGCTGAAACAACATTCAACATGTTGTGGCGACGCTACCTGCCTTATATTGAAAAAATGAAGCCTATGTCTGACTTGTGTGCCACTTGTAAAGAGATAAGTGGACCGATTGTAAGAAGTGCTAACATGCAATCAGATGAAAGGATAACTGAGGTAAGTCAGTATTGTAATAACACAAGTATTATTTAGAATTTTCAAGCAATGCAAAAGGCACTAGATCACAGAAGTCTTGTTAAAAAGGAAAGGGAGTACTATAAGGATGTATTAAAAGAGGCACAATTATTGTTAAAAGGGCTGTATACTGATGCAGCAAACAATTACAATCCCCCACTAACAAGGCCACTTGCTATGTTAAATATTGTAGCACATTATAGCTTTGATTATGCTCAACAGGTAACATTTTATGATAATTATGAAAGTGCATCTAGCTCACTTACTTTTTTAAAGGTTCACTATCCTTCAAGTCCACTACAAGCAGGTCCAATTTATTTTCTTACTCCCAGGAAATGTGGCATATTTGGCGTGTGCTGTGAAGCTATCCCTCAGCAGGTTAATTTCTTGATCGATGAATCATTCGACACTGGTAAAGGGGCAAATCCTGTCATAAGCATGGTACATTTTTATTTGAAGAATCATGGCCTCAACTCAGTCAGTATCCATTTCAATGCTGACAACTGCACAGGGCAAAATAAAAATAATACAGTTATTCAAGTAAGTATATTACATGCACAATAATGAACATTTTAAATGTAATTTTTATTTATTTTAGTACCTCTTATGGAGAGTCATGACAGGACTCAATGCGTCCATTTCAATATCTTTTCTGCCAGTTGGACACAAAATTTTCTCCAGACTGGTGCTTCGGACTGTTAAAGCAAAAATTCCGTAAAGCAGAGGTGGACTCATTGGATGACTTCATTCAAGTTGTAGAACAATCATCTGCTGTGAACAAAGCCCAACCAGTAGGAAGTAGCAATGGTGAACTCATTGTAGAAACACTTGACTGGTGTAGTTACTTTGCTACATTATTCAAGAAAATAAAAGGCATCAAAGGCTTTCAACACTTTGTTGTAAATGCGACCTCACCTGGTGTAGTTGCAGCCAGACAAGCTGTAGATGGCCCAGTCACACAATTCAATGTGCTGAAGGAGGACGCTCAAATAATGGAAGATGAACTACCTAATATATTACCACCAAAGGGTATGTCAACTGAAAGGAAATGGTACCTTTACGAAAAGATAAGACCGTTTTGCAGATACGAATGTAAAGATGTAACCTGCGCACTTCCTGATGCACCTCGACTAACAGGATCATCTCGACAATCAACTCCAGGTGTAGATGATCCACCAGACCTCACAATGGAGATTGAAGTACCACATTCTCCAAGGCAATCTCTAGAACCACCTGCAACACAAAGAAAATGTGGTAATTGTGGTCAATTTGGTCATAATAGAAGAACTTGTCCATGTAATCAGTAAATGAATAACAGAAATGAGTTTGTGTAATGCACATACTATTGATCCCCTTTCAACAGGAGAGGAACTAGTTTGTCTACAACAAACAGACTATTGATCCCCTGAAACAGGAGTGGAACTAGTTTGAATGCCAAATATTCAAACTATTGATCCCCTAAAGGAGAGGAACTCGTTTGTAACGCTAAGACATACAAACTATGGATCCCCTTTTTTAAAACAAAGGTGTGGAACAAGTATGTGCGTGAGACGTCAACATAAACACAAACACTCATTTTTGTTTAAAACTTATTAACTCAAAAGAGAAGGCCCGAGAGAAAGTTAGTCACGAAGTTATCATGCAGGTGATTTGTGTTTATCTGTACAGGTGAGAGGACTGATGATAAAAATGTGTGGGAGGAGAATAACGAAATAGAAGTTATTGCGTCATTCACAGCCAATCAAAGAACACCAAGTGTCACCTGTGACCTTTAGGATATAAAATAAGACACCTGAAACTGTAAGTTCAAAATCAAAAAGTAATGGCTGCCCCAATAGAGGATGTCCTCATTGATGTCCATCCATCTGATGGTAAGTTGGGAATGTGTAACCCTATAGTGATAACTATAATGCCTTTTGTTTTTGGTAGATGAACTTGGTAAGTTGTTGGTACATGTATGTTTGTGTTGTACATTAAAAGCAAAAAATAATTATATTTATAGCAGAAAAAGATGAAGTAAGGGTGAAAGAGACGAAAGGAGACAGAGGAGAGAGGACAGAGGAGAAGGGGGACAGAGACAAAGAGGAGGGTGGAGATAGTCAAAAGGAGAATGGTAAGATTAAAAGGTGAAACATACAACTATACATGACATTGTTTTTAATAGAATCAAACGGCTTAAGTAAGTTTATTTACATGTGTAATTGTGTGATAATTTTTGTTGTGAAGTAGCTATGAGAAGGACTATTAAGCTAAAAAGTAATTTTGCATTCAAATTTAGTTAGTTCTATTTACAACAAATAGGCAAGAAGAAAAAAGGAAGGCCCTTAGGTAATTAAACAATAGTTGAATTACTTGTACTTTAAATTCACATTTCTTAACAAAAGACTTGGAACAGTTCAGGCCTGCTCTCCGAAGTAAACTTAATTTTAAGTGTAAATTAAAGGCTTTATGCCATTGTAATTTAGGGCAGTTGGAACTCATTGAAGAGGGCAGGAGGGAGAGGATGGGGAGTAGTGAGGAGATGGGAGAAGAAACAGAGACAGGAGAAGAGACAGAGACAGGCGAGGAGACAGGGACAGGAGAAGAGACT
>NW_003546267.1:55647-56970 GCF_000090795.2 Amphimedon queenslandica | reverse complement strand
GGAGGGGAGGAGGCCAAGGAGGTAGAGGGGGAGGCCAAGGAGGTAGAGGGGGAGGCCAAGGAGGAACAGGAGGAGCCCCTCGTCCAACAGTAAGGAAAGGAACATAATGAAACATAAGAATAACAATAATCTTTTATAGGATTCATCAGCAAGTGCCAAAACTATAAATTATTTTGATGTTAAATGTAGGAACCTTAATTATAGTTCTAAATAAAATCTAAATAAAAATATTACCTGTGAACTCAAGCAGAAGCGATGTCTGGATGTAAATGACCCAGATGATGTTATTACAGTTCACAAAAAGGACTTTATTGGCACTAGAACACATAGCAATAACTCTACAACTTTTGTAATGAAATAACTTACTTGTATTTGATGTCTCAAAGCATGGCTGGGCTTTAGATCACTCTTAAGATGTCCAAAAAGCAAGAATGGTAAGTTAAAATGCTGTCAAGTGCTTCTTTCTTCTTTCCCCGTTTATTAATTGATTTGGGTGTGGTTTACGTGGTGGGCGTGGTCACATTTACTACGTGAACGGGCGTGACACGGACACATTGAAAATAACTTAAAATGCCTTTTTCTCTGTACTTGTATTCCAGAGCAATCGTCCAAACAGCGTCCCTAACTGCAAAGTTTTATTGCGCATTGTCATAAATGGGATATCGCTGGAAAGGAAAATTTTTTCTCTATCTGTAAGTACCAAAAACTGATTTTACCAAAATCCCGCAGATAGCCTGGTTTTCTCATATCGGGTCACATATGAGGACTACAAGCTTCGTGTAGCTCTTTTAATTGCTAGTAAAAGTCAACTATATTATATAGGCGGTAGCCTTTATGTAGGGTTGAGGTTGATTTTTCAAGATGGCGGCCAAATTTATCATTTTAAAACACTTCTAACTCTTTTACCTTACCATATAAAACCTCATAAATGGCTTATCTGAGCTCTCCTTCCCTGAGCGATTCTCCTGGTACCTTTAAAGTGGACTGCAATATAGCGGGAGCAATTCTAGAGAATAGGCCCAAATTAAAATTTCTGCAAAATTCTTCAGACTTTTTCTTCTTTCATCTTCTTCTATCAGCCCTCTAATCTTTTAAGCTAGTACACTGCTTTGGCTGGCTTTTACACCATTCCTTTACTCTTTGAACAAGGGCTACAAAGGTAGTTTCAGAATCTTAATTTATTTCTTGGTCAAATAAGAATAATGGGCGTGATATAACACACCCTTATTTCAGTCGCCATTTTAAAAATTTTGCGCATGCGCAGAGTTGCCATAGTGATTAGTCTGACTAGTGACTGCCATTCTACACTTCTATAGCACTGTA
>NW_003546267.1:24831-48562 GCF_000090795.2 Amphimedon queenslandica | reverse complement strand
ATTTCTGTTTTGGCTTTACGCTTAAAGATATTTGACTTTTATTATAAGTTTTTAATTTAAGAAAAGTTGACTTTATAGATCTACATGTAAATAATAAATTAATAAAAGTTATAGTTCTTTAATGAGTTGCTGCTCCTCCTGCCCCTGCCCCTGCCTCTTGGCCTGCCTCTCGGAAGATTGTTGTACTAAAGAAAAATGGAATAGAAAGGTGATAAATTGGTATCTATATAAACTGCAGATAATAACTAAAATAATTTTACAATTTCTCTATTGACTTGGCGTAGCTGCCATATGATGAGCTGCCTCTGCCTTTGCAGAGCAGCAACATCAAGAGGAGCTCCAGCTGTATGGAGTGCTGGAGCAGCAGGGGGATGTGGCGGAGACCTCCAGCCAGCGGTGGAGGACCACCAGCAACTGGTGGAAGACCACCAGCTACTAGTGGAGGACCACCAGCCACTGGTGGCAGACCTCTAGCCAGCAGTGGAGGACCTCCATCAACTGGTGGAGGACCACCAGCAACTCGTGGAAGACCACCAGCCACTGGTGGCAGACCTCCAGCCAGCGGTGGAGGACCTCCATCTACTGGTGGAGGACCTCCAGCTACTGGAGGTGGCCAAATGAAAACTGTTTTTATAATGCGGTAGGTCTTCTTATGCTTCTTATTTCAAAATTCTTTTCTTCCAGTAATGAACTGATACCTAATGCAAAAATTATAATTAAAAAGGATTATTAATTAATAAAATTTAATAAAAAGTATGGAAACAAGTACATAAAAAAATTTCTATTAAATAAGAAAAAGTAGGGTTGTCAAAAAATAAAAGGAACAAGGGGGTTGTGTTCAACCATAATAATAATTAATTGTTCAATTAATAATAATAAACTTTAATTAATAAAAAAATAATTTATTCATAAAAATAATACAAAAAATTCAAACCCTACTTTGCAGAAATTTTTAAAGGAGTATTGTTTTTTTAAAATGACAAATTTTAATGAAAGAATCATAACCAAACTGCTTAGTTCCAGCCTACACAAGCGTGGCGAGTCCAATTACAATTCCTAACAAGTATATATACATTAATATTTTAATTTTTGACATTGTTTTGAATCACAAAATTGAATGAATGCAATAGCCAAATAATTATCCATAATTTAGATTTTTTTATTGTGATGACAGTAATTTATTCAATCTATACTAGCTGAAAATTCTTATATTTATCTTGATAATTAATTTACATCATAGTAATTATTAAAATTCTATTTATATTGTAGTCTGCCTGTTATCATTTTCTGCAAAGTAGGGTTTGAAATTTTTGTATTATTTTTATGAATAAATTATTTTTTAATAATTAAAGTTTATTATTATTAATTGAACAATTAATTATTATTATTGTTAAACTCAACCCCCTTGTTTCTTTTATTTTTTGACAATCCTACTTTTTCTTATTTAATAGAAATTTTTTTTATTTACTTGTGGTTAATTATTTGTTGTCATCCCTCAATGAAGCAATCAGGAGTTGTTATGAAGGTCAAAATCATTTTATTTGTGCTGCCATTCTCAATCCGTAACTTAAATTGGTGTAGTGCAGTAGAAATGATTAAGCAATATGTAGAAAGTCCAAGTTTATTAAAATAATGTCAAATGATATTGAGAAAGAGGCACCATACCACCAATAACTGATGACACAGACACAGTAGAACAGCCACAGCCAAAATATGAGACTCTTCAGTTACTTACCATTAGCAAATACAAGTACGTTATCACCTATTGAGGGATGTGAAGTTGATCCATATTTATCATACTGGTGACAGAAAGCCACTTGACTTTTTGAAACTAAATAAATCCACATTTTCTTAACTATCAAAATGGCTAAGCACTTCTTATCTATACCAGAGTCATTGGCTCCAGTTGAAAGATTACTTAGTGTTGCTTGGGAAAAATTTAGGGGTCTTCAATGGTAGTTTGCAGAAGCTAAGAACAATAAATGAAATGGACACCTAGAGTAATAGTTATTCGTCATTACAAAGTATACACTTAGATTTAAGTCAAAATAAATCTTTCTTTATAATCTGTTACACACTATAATGTATTGTAATAGTAATTGTAGTACTAATACTATATTGTAATAGTAATAGATTACTTTGAAGATAGGTTGTAAATGTAATAGAAATAATTATAACAGTGAAAATTGACAGCAATAGCAATACCATAGATTACATTTATCTGCAATTGACCCCAGGCCTGCTATGTAATAATGACACTAAGCCTGAATTTAAATCAATGTGATGTGACCTTTTGATGCATACTTTTTGCTACATAAAGAATAGAACTAAATTCTATTCCAGCATCACCTATTGGTTTTAATGAAGAATTTTGTAGCAATTTCAGGTACATGCTTCACTGCATTGGATCATGAAGAGCAAAAGATGAAAATTCACACATTGACTTTAATATATAAATTTGTTGTAATGACATGTAAATACTTGACTGCATAAGATCAGGGAGTAATTGAGCAGTGGAGGATGATAATGACCAATTGTTTTTAATACATAAGACATGTACATACTTGACTGCATAGGATCAGCAGCAAATTGAGAATGACCTGTTAATTGTAAAGTCGATATGATGCTATCATTATTATACGTTATTGTGAGAAAGATGATTCTGAATGACTGGATGCTGCACAATCTGATGCTGATCTTGTTTTATTGGGGGAGAAAACTTAAGAAAAGTTAACCACTGTAAATTGTAGTTACCTGCTTTCACAATAGCATGAATGTATGAAACATCATGATTTGTCGAGCAAATGTTTGCATTTTCTGTGAATGCTAGGTGAATTTTTCAATAACATGAGAAACAAACAGCAAATCCTATACAGCCTATAGTCTGTAAGCTACTTAATGAAATAATTACATTTTATAGGTCTAACAGTACCTACCTGCTTCTGTATAACTACATCAAGTTCCAATACATGATGATTCGAAGATGAGGTTACCTTTCACTTAAGTGGTGATAAGGTCAATGAAAATAAAAGGTTTGTGATTAGTGTTCACAGAATCAGGCTATAATAACATATAGTAATGTTCCCACAAAATGCAGTGTAACCTCACTCTTTCCTAAAACTGGAACCAATGCAGATTTACAATGATTACTATGGAAAAATTTTTGTCATCTCTACTTAATATTTTAAGTGTCCAGTGCAATTTCAATATCCTTATTTGCTTGTTACTGAGAATAAATGTTGAAAACCTGCTCCATATTCCAAATGGTTGCCTTTGGAAATGGCTGTCAAAGGTGTTGTGATTGGGGTACTACTAAAACAAGGAATGAGAAATGGAAAATAAGAAATAGAGAAATTAAGAGGTAATAAAAGGAAGAAATAAAATTATGGGAGGCAAAGCTAGGAGAATAATTGTAACGCTTTCACATGCAGCGCTAGATACAGTGGGTCTAGACTTGACAAGCACTTAGAAACAGCTGAAGAACACGGGAATGTTGATTGTGAGAATGTCTCTGATCCAACTGTTGGAAGTATGAGTAAAGAGAAATGATGATATCATTGTTTTAAGCTAACCACTTTTGGCCAATGCAAACTGCCATTTTGACAACTTATTTTGAACAGTGGTTACTAGGATAACACTGGATTGATTAGCACTGGAGATGTTATTATTACTGTTTGTGATGATGATAGTAAGACTGATTCTGCTTCCGAGCCTGCATTTTGTCACAAGCATATTAAAATTTCCAAGCCAGATGAAACATGAAGTAACTATATATACTTTCACTTGTAGGTTTAGTTGTTATTTTATGTTTATTGTACAGCTGCTAATTTTTACGATGATTATGCAATGCTGCCCGTAAAAAGTAGCTCGAAATGGATTCAAACTATTGAGAAAGCTGTAAATGTATTGATTGGTCATGAAATGGATAGGCTAAAATTTTACTAAACAGCCTGTTCATGGTCGTCATAATGTAACTATAGGTGGCTGCAAGATTTTACTGCAAGTGAGGCAAACATTTGGCTAAAAGCGTTAGTGGTGAAAAAGAAGTTGTGGCTATGACCACAGCCACATGCCTTGCTCTTAAGGTTAAAGCTGTTATGACTTCTTTTTCAGCATTTTGTGAAAAAATCTAGTTGGAAAAGGCTCGTAACTATTTAATGAAGATTTACCCTGTCATGCTTATGTTAAAGAAGGAAAAGTTTATCATCTAAAAGACCTCTATCAATGATAGCCTAGGTAATTTAGTTGTAAAATGAGTCCTAGCTGACTGTGATACTGGTTTCAATTACTCTAGCTGCAGGTCACTGTAGATTATGTCCTCCTGAAGTGGCCTTAGATATGGACTTATGAAGTTGCTGACTGGCTAAGTGGGAATAAACCATGCAGTTAGCAGCGTATTTCTGACTCATTAATACCTTGTTGAGCAAAATAATGTGTTTGGCTATAATGATGAATTAACCATGTAATAGCTACAAAATATCTAGTATTTAACTGTCATTAATGATGATGTAGGGCATTGCACTCATTGCTTGCCCCTGCAGCCGCCTATGAATGTAACATTTGTGATTGAACTTAATGCTTTGGACGCTGCAAATGATATGAAAGCCGATAAAAATGGAGTGTGGCTGGCACACCAGTTGCATGGATTACCCATCCATACAAACTCAAAGGAAGGATGCCCATTGCTGCTCCAGATTTGGCACAAATTCTCATCATTTTAAAATTGCAAGAACCTATTGTAGGCATTCAGCTGGCCCAGGCTCTAGTCGTACTATCATTTCTGTACACAGTAAGTGCATACTATTATCAGCTAATTGACTATTTATTTTAATGGTTCTGCTAGCAGGAATTTTTATCTTTGTCACACACCTCTTACTGCTTTAGGGAGGAATATAATATCAAAATATCAATGTTTTCGAACAATTTTTTGCATGCCACATAATTTATCTTTATTGTTGATAATAACAATGAATGACTTGACTTGGCTATGGTTGTGTACGCTTTCAATCAGAAGGAGGACACTATGGACATATAACCACATGGTAAATTGAAGAAAAAAAACACCTTTAAAAGAAACAATTGTGAGTATTCATAGTATGCTGAAAGTGAGAGTCAAAAGCAAGCCACCAATTGAAGTCTTACGTGAAGTTAAGAATATTAGGGGAGGAGTTATGAAAGCGACTTCCTCTTGTGACCTTCCTCACAATCGTAAACAAGTTCATAATTTGCATAACAAGAAGAATGAAAGTGGTGTTAATAAATTAGATGTTTTGTCAGATGTGATATACTGCATTTGCTTGCCCTTCTGAAATAATCGCCCCTGAAAAATATTTTCTAACTATTGATGCATATTATACCCAGTATATGTGCCTTAGGATTTAGATTGTCCTAGATAGTCTAACTGTTGGAGTACAATTTGGCATCTTAGAAGGTTGCGGGTTCCAATTCCATGTAGGCTTTTCGCTTCTTTACCTAAAGTTTTCCCAGTTCAGAAATATACGACAGGGCGTTTAATCAAACAAATACAGTAAAAGTGCAAAGAGACTCAGAAAAAATAAGTATAGATCTGTTGGGGCTGATCCTGAGCCTATATCAATTTTTTGCACAGATCAACTGCTTCATGATATATAAAACTTCTGCACTGACAAACCTTTTTCTGTAGTTTCCATTGACCCTACATTTAACCTGGTATCATGTATGTGCCACCTATTATGTTTCATAATGTATTGCTTGAATGAAAAGGTATTGCTTGAATGAAAAGGTAGTAACGCAATTTTGTTTTGGACAACATTATTTCATCAAACTAAGCATTATTGCCAATTTCACTATTTAGCTTTAACTCTACCTTGTTTCAGACCTACTCTTTCTGCAATTAAATGCTTTAGTTTAGATGGAGAATCGGAGCTATTAAAACCATATAAATGACCTCTGCAGTTTGTTTAAGGTCCTCAAATCATTTACATCAAAATTTAAAGCAGATATTGGCATCCTTGCATTTTAATGAAAATGGTCAAAGAGAATTTGTAGCTGATTATTTGGGAAGCAGGTTGACTCACTTTAATTTGGTTTAGTTTATAGTGAAACAAAGGCTTATTTTAAAGTGCTATCAATATTGAAAGATCGTTTGGAAAATCTGGAACATAGCTGTCAGCCATGTAAAGTGCCTTAATTCTTTAATTTGTTTTCTACTCACAAATCGGAAGATTTTCCTGACAGTGTCATACTGAAGCTTTGAAGAAGACTGGTTTTCTGAACATATTTACTGCAAACAGTTCCAAGTGTATAAATCACGTTTGAAAATGTGAAGTTGAATGGAAAAAAATTGCCTGATCTCATCAAGTAACTGAAAGAAGCTGTTGATCAACAAGTGCCTCAGCTACAGAAAGCAGTTATTAGGCAAGGAGAATGGAGGTTTGGCACAGAATGTCTTAAGCTATGCATAGATGATAGAGCTTACTTTCTGGGATGACCAATCAAGCCAAAAAGACACGAAGGAGCTCATTTTATGAGGCTTACTCTTCATACTATACCCATCTCATAATTGCCGCCAAAATTAAATCCTAGTTCCAACCCTGCAATACCCAACACTATAGCATCTCCTATGACAGGTATGACATTCATAGGCATAGGCAGATTGAGCATATAGGGGCAATGCCCAACCACACTTTGTGGGCTGAGGGCAGAAGCTTGGGCAATGTGGTCGGGCATTACTGAGTGTGTCACTGTGTGACAGTCTATCATCACAGGTGCAGTGGGTCACTGGAACTATACTGTCAGACTGTGACCATCACTGAGCCTCAGGAGTGAGGAAGAAGCTGAGAGAGCCAGAGCTGTAGCACAGCCATTTTATCACGTTATGAATTATGATGCCATAATTAAGCAAGTTAATTAGTAGCGCCTAAGTTAATTATTGAAATGGCGAGCTAACGTCAATCTTCCATGCTGTCTTTCAATTTTTGCACCTATTATTTTACATAGAAAGAGATTTATTTTCCAAGGTCTGGGACTGCTTAAATGAAGCATTAAGGTGCAATGGACTCGCTGCTGGAAGTCACCAGACTGATGTGTTACTTGTACTGTGATAATATCTTTAAAAATTAGAAAAAAATTATTATTGACTGCATAGCTATAATAATGATATTTAGAATAATTCATGGGTGTGGTCAACAGCTAAATCATGGCATATGGGTAGGAGAAAGAAGAAAAGCTGAAATTTATTTTAGCATCTGAAGCTCTATTGAAAGGAAGAGTTGGCACAAAAAATTTCCTAGATTTTTAAGAACTGAGAGACTTTAGTTCTTCCTGCTTTCCCTAGTGCCACCTAAATGTTTTGAAAGAGGTGAAGTCACAAACTTTGAGCAACTGTAACTCACAAACAAAGAAGTTGGGACAAAATCATTCTTTTTGTTTTTCGTTAGATGGGATTTTCTACCTCCTAAGCAAATCTTTCCCTGTAAAGCGAAACACGATTTCTCACTTGGAGAAAGGTCCCCTGGTTTAACAGTTGACAGTTTTTGGTGCCACGGGATGCTACAAGTAAACGTTATAACACCCCTGCTAGGGATACATTGCATTTGTATGACCGAGCCCGAGGGCGAGGTCATACAAATGCAATGTATCCCGCAGCGGGGGTGTTATCAACATACTTGTGTAGTAGTGAGTGGGCGTATCAAAGGCGCGCGCCAATGCGCATGCTCAGTAGTACCACACCTCGTGGTAAAATGGTAGCAATGGAGGACAGGAGGCCTGAGAGGAGGCCTCACAAAAAGGTACTTTTACCAACTGATTTAGGCTTTAGGTTGACATAATCTTACTATTTTCAGGCTATAATGTCTGGAAGAGGTCCAGAACAGAGATCCTGCACTTGCTGATCGGCCATGTATCGATCTTAACTTCCCCGGCTATCTATATTTATTATTGAGGCTTAGTCAACCATTGATTTCAACACGGAAGGAAAGCAGTGAAACTCTGCCTGCACGGATTATTGGTCTGTGAATCGATCTAAAGTTTTCTGCACTCCGGAAACTCACAATTGTTCTGACTTTGTACCCGCTGTCTGTTCCCGCGGGCCACTGGACCTAGGCCAGACTTTATTGCAAGCTTTATTGACAGTTGACTTTCAGCTTATAATACCAGTACAATAATGTTGTTTCTTATATTTTATTTTAAGAGATTTTTGCAGTCAACCCACAGGGCTACAAATAAAACCACAGGGAGTGTTACAAATGAAAGCTGTGTGACATCACATTTGTAACCACAGGTGGTGCCTTTGATACGCCCACTCACTATTATACAAGAGTATAACAAGATCAAAGAAAGGATTTTTTTCTATTGCTAGAAGGAGCAATGTAGCTCCAGACTGCTCTGACAAAAAGATATACTTTTTACAAATCAATTAAACTGTGGGGACAGAATGACAGAATGACAACCCAACTGCTTAGTACCCGCCTACGCAAGTGTGGCAAGTCCAACAAGGAAGTCTTCATGTTTGCTGACTCTCACAAGAACTCCAGTGATTATCCTCCATCAGAGTCATCTTTTCTCCTCAGTTTTTGTGAACTGGCTTTTTTCAAAGCCACCATATTACAAAAGATCTCTTCTTATTACCTGATTACAATAAAAAAATAATAATTGTGTATGCATGTCAGCTAGTGCTAAATCTCCATATTTTGTGTGGAGAAAAAAGGGCATGGCCACAGTTTTGGCATGCTTCGCACGCCCACTGTTTCCTCTTTGCCTGACCTTCTTTCATAGTCTGCCTACGCCCATAGTGACTCCACCTCAGTCAATGTTTTTACAGCCAGCTCATGTACTGTTATTGCATCAGGAATTGTCATTACACGCCACCAACACCTTTGCTCTGAAATTGAAAACACCCAGGATTAAAGTTTCCCAGTCATTTGGAATGGACTACAATGGAGTTAATAATACTATGGGTCTCATAGCTGCACGGGAAGAGTGCAGAGTAGTGAGTACTATGAGTACAAGGGTTCAGTTTCTCGGAAAGGAGTCAAACACTCCCTATCATGTGCATTTGAATTGCACATGCATAGTTCACTGGGTATAATATCACTATACCTTTTAGGGTCAAAATACAGCTTTCTGCTCTGGAAAAGATATTATCTATCATATACGCAAGTACCAGTGCATCTAACTGCTTAAAAACTTACTTTGCTTTCATTATTATTTGATTTCACTCTTTCTCCTGATGTAGAACCATTTGACAGTATGAGTCTAGCACACTTGTCTGTATGGTACAACGTTGCTGACAAAAATTATTAGCTAACAATTTGCTGTGCCCAACAAAAATATCATCTAAAGAATGGTCTAGGACAGGTATATCTAAGACAAAAGCAAGCGTGCTTGAGATTAGTAATAATAACATAAGTCTCATGGTGATAGTTACTATTATCAGTTAATGTTTTTTTGTCTCCCATGGAGAAATGAGACTCTTGGCTTAACTGGAAATCATGGCTCTGGTGAAGCATCATTTGTAGCAAATAAAGATAAACTACATGTATTAAATACAAAACAACACTCCTCTTTTGCTGAAGCAGTACATTGAAGTACAGAGCAATAATATGTACTAAATCAATGTGGCAATGCTGTTTACCCTCCTGTTGCTCCTTGTACTTTACATGCAAATTTAGAAAATAATAATAATAGTCACGAACCAATATATGACTATCATGAGTTACATTTCGATAACGTAGCTGCATTACTAGCTCAATATAGAACAAAATATTGGTGACATAAAAGATGCATTGACTCTAGACTCTATCTCAAGGTGTCGCTTTTCAGACACAAATTTTGAAGCAAGGGTAGCAAGTCTTATTGATTCCCAGAGAGTCCCTTATGACAAGGTCCTTGAGTATATAAGTGCAGCACATGATTTTCAAATGATGACTAGAGAGTCAATGCCCTGCCCTTTTTGCATGTTGATAACAGGTGATGCTGGAACTGGTAACAGCCATGTAATAAGTGTCATCAAAAAAAAATTAGAAAGAGCTCATATTGGTGCTGGAAATGCATCTGTTTTAATGGCACTAACTGGTGTTGCAGCCTTTAATATGGGTGGATTTACGATACAACGGACTCTCAATTTTCCTGTAAAGCATGGAAACTCCAATATTGAGAGCACTGAAGTGCAGACATTTGCCACAACGTTTGAGCAATTGCTTTTAATAATAGCAACTGTCTGAGCTTAAAGTAAAGACTTTAAAACTGTGCGCATAGTATAATGACTTATAATTACTATGCAGGAATTAAAGTCAGTGGGTCAGAGAAGGAATTGATACTTACATACATACATAATTGCACTATTATGTTTCGACGTCTTACATTTTTATTATGTAAAAGAGAAAATAAAAAACAATTTCTTGAGCAAGATGTTAGTGCGGCATGTCTCTTTTTCAATGCATGCATAAATTGCAATTAAGGTTCTAGATTAGATAAAAGTTTAATTCAATGAAGTAATGAAAATGAAACAGGTATACTTTTTATATCGTAACCCTCTCACAAGTCTAAAAGAAAAAGATTAACTTCATTATTTGTTTGTCATGGTTGCAAAGATGGTCATGCTTTGTTTCCCACATATATTGGAGGGATTTTTCTTAATCATTCATTTAATTCGGACAACAAACATACATGCAGTGAGACCATAGGTTTGTGTACATGATTTCAACTGACCAAGTGAAACAGTATAGATAGCATCTAATTAAAAAAGTTAGATGATGGAATATAATTAAGTACTATAGGCACATAAAAGATTAGATAAATAGACTTGTTTATTTAGGACCAACTCCAACACAGCCCGCTAGCCTGTACCAAGCTCAGCACTAGTTACAGCAGTGTTGCAGGGGGGAGCTGGGGAAGAGCCATTCAACAATTAGTAAATGGTCCTGTTTTGTTTCTATAATTATGCGAGACTGCCTCTGCATTTTTATTCAGATATCTTTGAAAAGTTCATTGTGGCTTGTACCCTTTTACTTATACCACATCAAATAACAAAAGAAAAAAACCTTGACCACTGATAACTACACACACACACTTGTAACTATAACAATAACCATAAATTATTGTTATGACATGAAGGCGTAGCCACCATGTACTTTTTGGCCTAGGAATGATTTAGCCCACGTGCATTTGCCATTTAACAACCACCCCCCACTCTCATATCTATGCCCCCACTACCTACCAGTACCATCCTTACTTAATGGGTGTGGCCAATTTAAAACAAACTCATAGAAACTTATCAAAAGTGCATAGAGATAACGAGATACTGTCTAAACACTTCTCTAGAAGGGTTGAAAGGTACAAAAAATCTCCATTAGTCTTAATAAGAACCCAGCTGTGCATGCAGCTGGGTGAAAACAATTATAGGAATATTTTTACACTGTGTTACCCTTCTTTTTGTTATTATAATATTCAATAACTTTTAACTTCATTATTATATTGTAATTCATCACAAATCAGTATTGAACAAAATTAATATTTTATAATAAATTAATAAGAAAATGAAGTTAAGAGATGTAATAATGTTCCTGGTGGCAGTTATGACTAAGCAAGCACATTTGGGGTCAGTGAGCAACTAGTCTCCACACTTTTGATGTAGTTATCTCTCTTTGAATACAATACTTCCAAAACATTTCTTTTCAAAAATTAAGTTATCAGTAATGCGATTATCCCTAAGACTCACAATAGTTTGTGTGCAGGCCTTCATAATCTTCTGATCTCCATTCTTAGACTCAAAACGAATATTGGCTGACACTTCATATTTACATCTGCAAAGTACCACACTTGTTGCATCTGGAAAACTCCTCAGAGGAGCTTCGCTTGTTAGAATTGATACAAGAGTAGTATTATGGAAACACTGTGCTAATGATTTTAGCATCATGTAATACTTCAGTATCTTCCTTCTCATTGATCATGTCAAACAGATTTTGACTTTGGCTATTAATGTCATCAATTGCATTTGCATCTATCTCTTTAATTTTACTAAATCCTTTTAGAGTGAGGGTTCTTTCATCCAGATAACTATTAACAGAGAAGTTAGGGAGATTGTAGCAAATAGATTCTTGTAATAGGTCTATATTCTTTTCACAGCAGGATAATATCACAGTCCCTGTGTTGTCTGGTAGAAGTACATCTTGTACCTTACCAGTGCATACAACCCTTGCTGGACAAACACTGACCACTTTGCATTTTATGTTTACAAGTGATCTATCTTCTGTATTACGAATTTCTTTTAATACTTTTATCTCCTTTGCAGGTGACGCAGAAGGTATGCATATCTTCTTAGGACTCGGTTTTATGCGTGTAGATTTTCTGATAATGACTTCATACATGTCATCAAAAAAGTCCTTTGTATTTCACAGTTAGATAAAACATGATTTTTTTCGCACTGACTTGTGCAAGTTTAGTTTCAGTTTGCCCTTCTAAACCTGCAATCCACAGCATACCACTTTAATCATCAATTTTCCAGTGATAGTAACTATTTCCGGAGTTACTTTTTTTCATAGGTGACAAACATTCACCTGCAGCCTGTATTTCTGCACTAGCTTCTCCCTTCGTTTTCGCTAATGCTTTCAAATAATCTCTTCTTGGACTGTGATCTAGATATCTCACGAAGTCACTGCACTCTACCCACTGCATGACTGTCATGGTACATGCATTTTTATAGAAATAGGCCTCTGTCTCTTGTAACAAGGCTTCACCGGGCTTTTATTGTCATTCTTTTTCTTATTATTCTTATTATGATAGTACTATTATTATTTTATTGTAAGAACAAACACAATAGGATGGAAGAAAGAAAGACAAAAAGGTAAAGCCCATAATTACTATTATTACTTATTATTGTTATAATTTTTAATAGTATGATCATAGATACTAAAATCGATGCGATAGTGAGTGGGCGCTGCGTTACCTTTTTCGGGCTCATTGTACATATACCATGCCACATGCAACGCACATAGTACTCCCTACATATGGTGCAACCAGCCACTTGCTGCAGGATTCAGGAACTATAGGTAGACCCTTAGCTGAACTTTTCAACTAAACTTAAGGACTAACTTTAGAATGAGTTTAATGGAGACTGCCATAACAACAGGTGATAGTGAAATGGGTTCTGTGACAGAGCTTGGCTCTGCTGGCATTCATACTAGTCTTCATGGGGAGAGTGATATAATTGTAAGTTCCACATACTTTTGAAATGTATTGTGTTGTCTCATAAAGTGCCAGTACAGTGACTGCAAGGTTAAAGCGAGGAAAACTCTAGTCATTGAGTGAAGCTATGCTATTTTCATTTTTCGGCCATTCACGTAAGACCTTTTATTTCTTAAATGCACTGGTTTTAAAACCACATTGCATGTTATAGAATAAAGAAGGAAGTGGAGAAATAACAATTGTAGACACCCAATGCCTTATTACTGGCTGTGAAGAGGAGGAGAACCAGGTTCTTTGTTATCTACATGCAAGAATGCTCAAAGTATACATGATATACCATTTGAAATTGTGAATTTTATTATTGAACAGATTACAGGCGATTCAAGAAAGAAGAGGATGAAGAGGACAAGTCAAAATGATGTTACCTACAATAATCAGCTACTTATCTATTTTTGTATAATGTTTAGTTAAAACATGTCATAATTAACATGAAGAATGTGAACAATTTAATACCAAAGTCATAACTAGCTATTATTGATCATGAAAATGTGCACTTTTGTAAAATTTTATACATATTTTTTTAAACATTATTTCTTAAGTAATTAATTAAGGTACAATGGGCTGAACGCACAATTTAGATTTTCGGACACAAATTGTTTTATACTTTTTCTACAATATATAACTTTTTCAATTTTTTTCTCAATTGTGAGATGCAATAAACTTTACTAAACTTTGTAAATTGGATGACAACTGAGTAAAGAATTCTTGAACATGATGAGAGTATTTTAATTTTTAGTAATATCATTGTGTTTATAATATTATTTTCTATCGACGTATGTTGCACCATTTGACAAAAGTTTTTTAAGTTTTGCAAAATGGGCTGCAATCTCTCATAAAGTTTTGTTGACTTTCAAACATCAGTGTATCACAAAAGCATTTACTGCATACAACCTTGATTGAGTGTTTGCCTTCATTATGCCACAATTGCAAGCTTTAGAGCTTCGTAGAGCCTGCATTCACCAGATGAAACAGCTAAATAAACAATAGTCAGGAAATACATACTGGTGGCCATTTTATTAATGGTTTGACTAATATGACGTCATAACTTAACCCCACCTTGCAATTAATTTTTACTGCCACTTTTATAATATACAGAGGTATCCAGAAATGACACAAGATCAAAGATGGCGTATATAGTCTGAAAAGTTGTGTAGGAATTTCTTTTAATATTTAAAGTTAAATGATCTATAACTTCTAAACAGTGCATGGTAAAAATTTTAAAATAGCACAAGTTGTACAACTTTTTCTTTTCTATAAAATGGCAGGAAGTAAAAAAATATTAAAATTTCATCCAAAAGTACCTTAAGCTATATAACTGAGGCTATGCTGCATGCAGGCAATCAGCGCCATTAACCAGGAGATTATGGACAAGTATATATACAAGCTTCCAAAATGTATGCATCATGCTACCATGTCTATATATACTTGCAATTGATGAATGAAATTGCAACACAGTAGATCAATTAATATTCATATAATCCATTTATCAAACTTGATTGATTTATTGCCTGTTAATGATTATGTCAATATTTATCCACCATGCATGGCCTAGCATATGTACACTATATCACAAAATTTGGAGTATGATAGCTCTGCATGTAACTATTAGGTGACAAACTGATATCAGTATTTATTTTTCTTGGCTGAAATGTATTACTTCATTACTCCTCTATTTCAATTTTAAGTTTTTACAAATATTCACTGTAACGGTATTTATAGGAATTTTGTTACTATTCTTGTCATCTCCAAATGTGCATTTATACATGTAGTGTCTTAATTTTAGTTGTGCATACTTTTCATCTTAAGAAATAATTAGTTCTTGAACTTAGTCTGGTTTAATCAATTTATTTCTTGAGTATTCTGCATCTGATTGTTTCACCAAAATATCATGCAGTCAGCACATAAACTTGAGTTGCTTAAGGGCATTATAGACACACAATAACGTGTACTGCCTTGCATGCCGACTGCATTGGCATATGCATTAAAAAATCATTACTTCGATATGTGATTCTATGCATGCCAATAAAAACAAAGCATTAAGTAAAAACTCAGTAGAGACAAAAAATGATGTGGCATGCAGACATAAGTCTCCTCCTAAAATGCTACGACTGAGGTGGCTGCATGATGTGCATTAGAAAACAGGGCTTCATAACATAGAGAGAGGGAGAGACCATACTCAAATAAATAATGCATAACTGAGGACATAAGGCAAGCATAACTTCTTCCAAAATATAAAAGTGCATGACTGTGGTCTTGGGCTTTATAATAGAAAACATGCATGCATACTAAAATAAACAATGGTCAGGACATACTAGCAAACATAGTTCTCAGTATTTTACATGTGCATGGTTGTGGTCAGACATTGCATTAGCTACAGTAAAATCATGGATCTTGCATTTACATTTATTTCGTTTGATTATTTGCATGTATAGTCGGTTTCAGTTGAGAAGAAACGGAAGTAAATCAATATTTTCGTCATTAAAACGTCACGTGTAGCCCCGCCCAAACATGGCTGCAGTCTGCAAGCTCTGTCATTCTTCGAGCGTTTCTTCTCCTTTAACTTACTTTACCATCTATTGTACCTCTACAATGGTTGCTGCTACCTCCATCTATCCTTTTCTTGTTTGTGGTGCCTGTCTTTAGCTGGTATAGAGCTCGGAATACGGCTGAATGAACAAGTGTACTGGCAATGAAGAACAACTAAGATTGAGAAGGCTGTGGAGTGATATAGCAAGAATTATCCTCAAGAGAAAGCTCCTAGTTGAATATTAGTAGGTCTAGAGAGCTTGATATGTTTTGTTTTATTTTTAAAATAAAAAACATTATTTTTTTTACTAAATGTAATGAGATGCAAATGATATTAATCGGAGTGACGCACACGATTCGTCATGGCGGCTCCTTTCATCTCAAGCGGAAGAACCCGTTTAGAACCTTCCAGAGTACCTAGAAACTCAAAAATTGGTAAGGATTTTCGGAAGAACCCGTTATGCAGCTATACCAAATTTCAATTTGCTAGCATTAGTGACAAAAAAGTTTTAAGGGGTGGTGGTGGTTTCTTCTCAACTGAAACCGACTATAACTATTCTTGTATCAGTATTTCTCTACCTTTCATTATTGTCTAAACAGACAGTGCCTTATTAGATGTGTCTAAATGTGCAATATAGTTGTCTTTAAAAGACAATTTACACTTGGGCTTGCAGTCTTAAAAACCAGACTCAGAACAAACAATGAACTAAACTGAGGGCATAAGGCAAGCATAGTTTCTCCCTGATCCCTAAAATATAAAAGTTCATGAATGTGGTCTAAAGCCATTAAGAAATACATCTTGGGCTACATAACATATAGACCAGACTCACAATAAATGATTAAAGAAATGATATAATTTGGCAGACATACTTATTTTTAAAATCCTAAAGGTGCATATGGTGGATGCCCAGTTTAGTTTTGGATGGAAGTGGAAGCAGCTGTGTGATATTTGAAAAATGTAGCTACATCACAAAATGATGTAAAATAATAATGATATTCATAATGGAATGGCGGCTGTCTTGTTTCACTCTTAAAACAGTCTTGCTGCTGCTGATAAGCAGTACAGTAGCTGCTGGAATTAACTAGTTTTCATAAAGGCTATCATTATCGGAAGATCTACAACATCAATACACCTAAACCATAACATAATTCATATATTGCGTTCATGTTTATCCGTCTCTATCTACAAAATTTTAACCCCTACCACCCACTCATTAAAGACTAATAATTTTAATGGGCGAAAGAAAAATAAAAAAATAGACACAATGTAAGGAGATTGACATGTAGGAAGAAAGACAAGAACTGGCCTATCCTCCTGAAAGCAAAGCAAACAAAAAAAGACAGAAAAAAACATAAACATAAGGCCACTCCAATAAGATTCCTTTTCTCCTGTTACAGAGGCGGGGGTGATGCTGGTGGGCGGGCGGGTTCATTATTATTTATTGTTATTAATAATAATCGAATCTGATTTTTTAATAAGAAAATTGAATGCCTTTAAAAAATCAATATTTAAACACTTTGCAGTCTTCCAGTCTCAGGACTACTCACTTAATGAGACTAAAACAAGACACCTACGTTGCTTGGACTTGCCACAGTTACTTTTGCATGATCTAATAAGGTCTCAAGTCATAATAAATCAGAATAATTATGTTGTTTTATAGAATCTGTTGTTGCAATTAGCACTTTTTTGTCAATTAAGTCTTGCTGTTGCAATCATTGACAAAGCTATCTACAACATTCAATGCTAATATACACAGCCAACTGAGCCAAGAATTGGCACGTGAATCAGGACTGGTGTTAGCCTGAATCAGTCCTGATATCTGACATGAATAATGGATTTTGGGCAATCAGTGCTGATACAATCGTGAAGTCATCCATGGTACAGGCATGATAAGCATTTATACTGGATCAGGCCAAATTGACTTTCTGATTGAGCAATGATAAATTGTACTGATAGCAGACCTGAATCAGTAATACTGGGCAACAGCCCTGAATCAGTCATGAAAGTTCTTGGCTGTATAAAATCCATGCAACACCTACAACTGTATGGAAGACAAGTCTAAAAATGAAGCCTGTGCTTGTACATAATTTCAGTTTCTAAGTGCACATATTTTTTTAAATTATGATCACATTGCAGGGATACTGAAATCCCTTCCAAAAATTTGTTAATGTTGATTGAGTTGTGATAACTAGCAAGGAATTACTGTTTGTATTTATTCTGTTGTTACATGATCATAGCATCATGGGTTGCACTCTTTGAATACCACATGAAAGCTAAACAGCTGGTATGTGGTCATTGTGGGTTGCATTATGAATATGGTAATGTTCCACACCTTTGCATTCTGCTTTTTATTAAAAAGAACACTGTGGCTACAGTCACGTCAACGGGATTCAAAAATTCACTGGTACTATCCCGGCAACGGGATTTTAAGTAAAAAAGAATTGATCCCGGCAATGGGACCCTGTAGAATTCATTTATTATCCTGGCGTCAAGAAAAACTGTACACTCCCGTTTATGAGAAATAAAGATTATTGCTTTATTCTTTTCATTAAAATGATAACAATTTGACAATGCATTCAGATATACAATCACTTAGCAGAATGACAAGATCTGCAAAATCATGTTTTCCTCTTTGGCAGTTTACTAACTCCAATGCAGGAAAAATGGTACCATAAAAGGCAATGTTCACATACAATCGATTCATCTATATCAAGATCTTTATTGCATAAATTGCACAGCCACACATCCATCAGCCTCTTTCTTTTAACAACATCTTCAACTAAGAGCCATGCATCATTAGTGAAATAATGCCGTACAAGTGAAACTTCCACATTTTCGTCTAACACAGAGCTTGGAACTTTCTCAGGACGACTTTCAACTTCAGTTTCTTCTACTAACTTGTCCGAATTCATGGTGGTATGAATTACTTCATCATTCACAAACCAACTTAAAATGACTATAACATAATATGAAGAACTGAATAATAAACTCAAAACAAACTTCTTTCTCTGTGGTGTGAAGGTCAAGAAAACACTGCAGCTTCGTAATATTTTTACTCTTTCTTGAGGCTAGTCCAATTGTTGTCATTGTGTTACCTTTCGGACTACCTCTGGTTTTAACCACTGGCAGTACCTTCAAACCTACAATGTCTCTATTACATCATTGATAATTATATAAATACCTGCAAAAACTGAGTCATCAGATTTGTCTCTTCTAGCTACTTTAGGCACAACATCTTTGCAGTAATATTAACAATAATTCAATTGAACTAAATTTAAACACAGTCATACCTGTACATGTACTACTGCTAATTCTGATATCATCTTTATGCCGTTTAGCACCTATCAGAAGTGTTATAATGATGCATGTAAAGATATATATAATATACTTGGATATGTTTGAGACTCCAAAATTATATCCTCCATAGGTGCATCTTCTTCCATAGGATTGTCTTGTACACTATCTGTGAGCACTTTACAATAATGTATTTAAAGACATGGTAAAATATTAACATTTTTATTGCCAATTAAAAATTTTTTTTACAGTAATAATGCATTTTAATTGAACTTATAGCAATCATAGCTGTAGATGTACTACTGCTACTATCATTTTTTTGTTGCTTAGCATCTATCAAAGGTAAAATGAAAGCAAGTAGCTATGTAAAGATTTCTAATTGGATATGTTTGATGCTCCAAAATTGTATCTTCTATAGGTGTATCATCTACAGGATTGTCTTGTACATTAGCTGCGATAAGAGCAAGCAATTTTTGACAATAATGAATCACATACTATAATATTTTTGTACTTAGTTAGCCATTCACCAAATTCAAACGAAACATTTTTTAGTGCTCAGAGGCACATGGCCATTTTAAACCAAATTAAAACTTATAGTCAAGAACATAAAACAGCAATTCTCCAAAAGTTTCACACCTCAATTTGCATGCCACTTTGTAATATTTGACAATCTTATTCAAGTTATTACTTGCTCAATGTCTTCACATTCATCTTCAAGTTCACTGATATCTATAAGAAAAAAATGGCATTCATATTTTGATAAAAATATAGAAGAGTTATTAGCGAGGAATTAATATTGGTGGTTCTATGAATTGCCTAATAAAATCTGCCATTTTGTTTGAATCTGAACATGCTCAGTGGCAAGTAGGACAAAATTACCAATATAAAATTTTCCAATTAACTTCCATAGGCAAATTCACTGAATATTACTCTCGCCAATAAATCATCTTGAACAGTGCATACCATCTTCAACTTGTGTCAGTGCTACTTCTTCTCCTGACTTCCAATAATCAGTCAAATCCTTCACCAAATCTACCTTACAGTTGAAGTGATTTCTAGATGATTCATCATGACACTGGCAAGTTCACTAGTAAGCAAGCTTGCTTGCCGGAACTTTTCGTGTTGAGTTAAATTACACTTCTTATCAGATTTTATTAAAGAGAGAGAAACAGATGGTGTTGGTGCCATAGTGTCCGTTTGTAATATTCTGATTTCCATCTTTTGTCGCAAAGATCAGAATCAAATAAAGGCAAACCAAGTTTATTTCGAAGGACAAAAATGTGTCTACAAGGCAGTCGCATTGATTTAAAAAAGACACAATCACAATGGTGATCTGAAACTTTTTTTAATCCATCAGTTGTTTCAACAACATAATTACTATCAATGTACTTAATTTCTTTGACTTTTCCCATGAGCTGTAGCCACTTATTGATGAAAGAGAAGGAATACGGAGTCAGGAGAGAGTTATAGTCAGCTTCAACTGTATCTCTAGCAAAAAGCTGTACTTTTACTTTATGACACATCACTGCTGCTTTCTGATCTCTTTCAATTCTTAAAGTACGAAGAATAAAAAAAAATTTGTAACAAATTCTTCCAGAGAGCTTTTGAGTGAAATTACTTGCTTCAACTTTCCATTGATGGATTCTAATCGATTGTCATGTTCAGAAAACTTCCACAATCTGCTTTCAACCCAAGAACCCATTAATCTTTAATCTTGTGCCAATTATCATCGTAGTATTCCTTTACTCGCTTTGGAAATGTCTTGATTTGATCATACAATTTGTCATACTCTGTGCTACTAGTGAAATGAACAATCTTTTGAACAACTATAAGGCACATGGATCTCTGTGCAGCAGTAATGCCTAACTTTTCGCAAGTTACCTCTCTCTGAAATGTGCGTAAGGTATGGAATAAACAGATCAGCACAGATGCAGATGGAAACATTTCTTTTACTACCTGCCGTTCCTTTAAATCCTTATCTGCCATCACTACCCTTATTTTGTCCCAGTTACCATTGTTACATTTAAATTTTTGCAACATCCATTTTATTCCATTAGCATCTTCAGAGACAAGTATACAAACTGCAACTACTTCACTTTGCCCATTAGAGTCTTCACATAGCATAATAAAAACAGGCAAATTTAGATCAAGCAATTTATAGGTGGCATCCATAAAGAGAAGCTCTGAATAAGCTTCAAAGGCTTCAGACATTTGCTTGTCTTTGAACAATAACCCTCTAAAATTTTGTTCATCATCAGAACATACTTCTACGCAGGCACCTACATAAAACATTTTATAATCCAAAAATGAAACTATACACTTACCATATTTCTCAATTAAAAGTTTAGCAACAGAATCCAAATCATTCCTCCTGTTTCCTTTCTTGGCTTGCGTACTTAATTTAGATAAATCTTTGAGCAAAATGATATTACCAGATTGCTGGCTAAGTGATTCCTGAACTAGCTTTTTATTAGCTTTCATGCCAAGAAGTGACATAGCTTTTTCTTTTTCTGGCTCAGAAAGTTTACGTTGGTGTGGCAAATGCTTATAAAGTTGCTATTGAATTAAGTATAATTGTTAATTAGATACAATGCATGTACTAAATATTATACCTGTGAAACAGGATGGTTATGCTCCAGCATCAAATCTACAACTTCAAATTTATCTCCTGATGCAGCTATTCGTACAGATATGAACATTGGACAGCCTTGCTTAAAAGTCCTGCATGCATGAAATGCATTACACGATACTTGCATTTACTGTGACTTACGATGAACTTCTATGCCCTTTACTCTTGGGTCTGAATTCCTGACCACCATTGATGCAGCAAAACTTCAACTGATAGTACTTTAAATCTGCTTTTAAAGGGCGTGCTACTCTTTATTTGGCAGCTTCAATGGTTCTTAAATCTCTTATCCAAAATTTGACAAATTTGTTGTCTTCATAGGATTTAACTTTTCCTCTAACTCTGCTAAGGACTGAAACATTTCACCAACAATAAAAGTGACATCATCAGAAGACAAGGTAGAGACGCTGGTAGTGGAGCTAGTGACAGTGACACTGGTACTCAGACTCACTGTCAGCGGCGCACCTCGGGTGACTCTGACCGTGGAAGCGGGGAGAGTAGTAACACTGGCATGTTCTATAGAAGCAGGATTATTAGTAACACTGGCTGCAGGCTTTGTAGTAGAAACGGGGCTCTAATCATCCGAGTCAGCCTCAGGGTCACTAGTAGTAGTACTGATGACGGATGCCAACTCAGTGCCAGCGGAAGGGCTAGTAACCATGATGGTAGAGTAGCAGAACTGGTGACACAACAGGTAATACTAGTGACAATGAGGACAGAGTCCATGAAAGTAGCACAAGTGGCAGGTGCCATAGGCTCTGGGGAAGGACATAAATGACTACCAGCAGTCGCCATTTTATTTCTCAAAAACAGGAGTGTACAAGCATGGTATACCGCATTTCCTTGACGCCGGGATAATAAAGAATTCTGCAGGGGTCCCGTTGCTGGGATCAATTCTTTTTTTCCTTATAATCCCGTTGCCGGGATAGTAGAAGTAAGTTTGTGGGTCCCGGTGCCGGGACTGTAGACACAGTGTAAAAAGTATATGCATGCATGATGCTAGCTTATACCTTAAGGAGACAATTATTAGCGTGTACTTATTTTAGCGATTTTCATGAAACTGACATTTGGCTGGTACTTAATTAAGCGTTTTTGATCAATAATTCTGGTATTAATAACTTCTAGAAGAATTAAAGGGGCAAGCCTAAGCAAGCTATAGATTATGTGATCTACATGTATGAGCAAGCAAAGCAATTGCACAAGTCTAAATACACTAATTAGTAACGCGGTAGCGTTACTAAGTAGGATTCACCCCAAAACAATATGGCTGCCACGACTTTTGCAGCCTTGCTCTACCGGGAAAATGAGCTCCTGTGCTTACCAAACTTTATAGAGGACCTTATCTTGACCAGAGGACTCCATTGGTACCACTAGCGTGGCTCTAAACCTTGTCTAAGAGGAAAGTCAAAATTCGGCGAACCGGCAGTTTTGTTCAACCACCTTTTTTCATCTTCATCATCATCATCTTCTGTCAATCAGTTAAGCAGGGGTATCATGATCTTTGAACAATGCTACAAGGCTAATTCTTACACCATTCTACTCCAACTATCTATGCGCAGGTCCACAACTTTTTAAATAACTCTAACAATACGAAAAAGTTGCCCCACTCCATCACCACCAGCCCAACTTACCTCATTCCGCCATTTTGTTAATTAAAGAAGCATGCATATGCTCCAAAATGTGGGTGTGGCTGCGCATGCTCAGTGCAGTTCTCAGAACTGGGAAAAGGAAGCAATTTTTTTATCTTGCTCTGCTTGGATCAACTGCAATACTAAGTGGAAGTTCCAGACTTCCAGTTCCAGCTAAGAGAAGGTATTTTGTCTTGGATGTCATTGCTTTATTATGTGTGTTCAATAAATTGTATTTTAAAAACACAAACAATAATATTAATTCATGTTATAGGCAATGATCATGAACTTGCAACAGAAACAACAGGACAGGATTGGAAGGAAAAGATGGGTATTGCCACTTCTTCTTGAACAAGGATTTGTGTCAATATTATTATTATATCATACTTCACTAAACACTGATCAGTATAGAATTTCTTGATCATAACTGTA
>NW_003546267.1:19541-24802 GCF_000090795.2 Amphimedon queenslandica | reverse complement strand
AAAAAAACAAGATGAAGTAGGATTATAGAGCAAATTTGTAAAAAAGTAACAGAAACAAGGACAACTAGGATTTTCAATGACCAATGAAAATACGAAATGAAAATCCTACTCTCGTGACGCAAATTCTAATCTACATTGCAAGGTGATCCGTAATTTCTTACATAATAATATTAAAAGTACAATGTAGAGTAGAATTTGCGTCACGAGAGTACGATTTTCATTTCGTATTTTCATTGGTCATTCAAAATCCTGCTTGTCCTTGTTTCTGTTACTTTTTTACAAATTTGCTCTAGAATCCTACTTCATCTTGTTTTTTTAAAATACAGTAGATATTGTTGCATTTATCTTGCTTAAATTGCTTTATCACTGACTCTGCAGCCTTAACATGTAAAGTTATCTTGCTTACAGTTAAAAGCAGTCACTGAACAAAGAAGATGGTCATCTGCTTTGTTAATCTAGGCTAACTGCTAGATAAGTCTTTGGACAGCAGTTTAGTATTATCTTGCTGACCGTTTGCTGTAAGTAAGCTCAGACTTGCTGACGGCCGCCATTTTATTGTGACCACACCCACTTTCAATGAGGAAATTAAAAGTAGTGTCGACTTTAGTTAGCGATTTTTTAAAAATCGCTAAAATTCGCTAAATTAAATACTCGCAAACAATTGTCTCTTAAGGTATTTGTTGTAAGTATTTATAGCTAGATCTAGACTATAATTTTCAGTGTTATTATTGGTGTATGCTATTCTTTGATAAATGCCTTTATAGTGTTTATTAGTTGTTATTAGCTAGTTCATAAAATTATAAATGCATCTAGTAAGTTTGTCTTCTTTTTCTCTATCTCATTCTCATTCAGTAGGGAAAGAAAACAAGTAATTAAGAAGAACTAAGCGATAGACTTCCTTTTCTCAAAAATTCTTTGTGTCATGATTATATTGTTTTCTTAGTATTATTTCTATGATTCATGAATGAAATGTATACAAATTTGGCAATAAAGTTTGTTTTTGTGTCAATTCTGCAAGAGCTAGCCTAGATCTAGTTACTTAACTTTTGTAATAATTAATTAAATTGTAATAAACATTAATTTAATAATTTTGATACATTCTCGTGCAAAGAGCAACAATAGACTCATCATTATTAAATGTATTAGTCTCCTAATACTGAATCTTGTCTGATGTTGCCCTTTGCATGAGAATTTCATGTACATTGGGGTGTGCCTTTAGAAAAGCACATTTTCTCTTTGACTTCCTCTCTATAGTTTTTTCCTTCATTGTTTGACTCCTTTTTCATTAACTATTGTTTCTTATTTTGAACTGTAAGTTTTTTACAGTCTTATCTTAATTTTTTCTCTAATAATAGGAGTAACACTCAGTTTATTTGGCCGCACATTGTCTCGAGTCAATTGGTTGGACTTGTTCTTAAGTGGTTGACTTAATATGTAACTGTTAGTGGATTACATGAACTTCCATATTTATTTTTTAATTCATTACATAGTTTTTGTATCGAGTGGGCACAATGATTGGTATACAAGCTTGGTGAGCTTGTATTGGCTGTTTTGCCAATAACAGAGTGGGCATTTCTTAAAAATTTAATTTAAAGCAGTGTAATACAGGTATTAATTTTGTGAAAATTTCCATTGTTATGTTAATCATTCCAATTTGTTTTATTTGCTTCCTTGGATTTTTTGGTTTTTTTGCAATATCACTAAAATATAGCAATAGATCTGACGGTGCTTCTAGTTTAAATTTTGTAATGTGTTTGTCTGTAATAATTTCTTTGTTTTGTTTCATTTATGCTATGTATTTTGCTCTAATTCTTTTTTGTGGAGATGTTAAAAAAAACCCTGGGCCTACTAAAACTTGCCCAAAATGTCATACGTCTGTTCATATTAGAAAATTAGTTTGTCACTGTGGTTATGTATTTCCCATATCCAAAGGTCGTCAAGGAAATGAGCTTGAGCTGCAATCTCTAAGTAAAGAGCTCCATAAAAAAGTAAAATTGCAAAAAGAGTTTTAGAGACTGTTGAACAAGATGCAGAGTAAGCTTCCAAATGTTGTAGATTAGAGACCAGTGAAGAAACCTCATCTTTTAGGCCAAAAAATTGTGCTTATAAGGCAAGGCATAGACTATTTGAAAATGATTATTAAAAACCAAATTAGGCATCACAAAAGAATGAGGCTAAAAAACTAAGTAGAAGTTGCTCAACAATTGATAAAGCTATTATAAATTTCTTGTCTAAAATTAAAGTTGGTGCTGATTTTGTGTGTAATTGTTGTAACAGAATGATGTACCGAAACAGCATAGTTCCATGTAATAGGGCTAAATACTCTTAATTGTAATGATGAATTGTTAGATAAAGCTTTGTGTTCTCCTTATTTGAGCAATGATGGAAGTTATTGGATATGTAAAACATGTGACACATTTTTGAAATGTAATGTAATGCCTTCTCAGTCTGTTGGGAATGGGTTGAAATTGGATGATGTTCCACCACAATTGGCCAAATTAAATCCACTAGAGTTGTTTTATTTGTTTGAGAATACCTTTCATGAAGTTGGAGAGCCTACCTGTTGGCAAGCAAAGAGGCATTCATGGGCCAGCAGTAAATGTACCAACTCAAATTAATAATGTATGTACTGCATTACCCTGCCTTCCTTCACAGTCAGAAATGATATCTGTGAAGTTGAAGCGCAAACCTACCTATAAGTCCCATTATATGTATGATTATGTTACTCCACAAAATGTTGTAGATGCATTAATATTTTTGAAGGAAAATAATAGTTCATATGATGAAGCAGTGATCAATCATGCCTGGGCTAATGAAGCATTCATAGATGATGAAGAGATTGCATCAAATCTAATTTAGAATCCTAATATTGCTACAAGTTTTAATGGCAAATTTACTAATAATGAACTGTCTTCTATGTCACTGGCTACATGTAATGCCCCTACATGTACTAATACATCTGTTAGATTGCCATGAACTAATAACAGCAATACACCTGTTATTAACTCTGAAATAGTGAATACACCTCCTGTTACTTACATTAATAATCATAATTCTGATAATTCTGATGATCTAACAGGCTACCAATTATTAATCAATGTTGCAAGGGAAAGAGGATTTATTGTGCATGAAGTGCCTGGGGATGGAAACTGTCTTATGAACTCTATTGCATATCAAGTAGAGAATTGTCCAAAAAATAGTGATACATTTAAAAACATTTTGGTTAGCTATTTAAGGGATAATAATGAGCTTTACAAAGAAAGTGTATGTTCAGCAGTGCCTGCCACTAATGCTTATAATGCTGATACAGAATCTTCAGATTATATTGATACACTCATATCTTCGATAAGTGATAATGAAGAGCGGCAAGAGCTTTTATGGGAAAGATATCTTGAGAGATTAGATAATGGTGCCTGGGGGGATCATATAGCAATTCAAGGGATTTGTAACATGTTACATATTACTATAAAAATTTTACAAGTGAATGTTAATAATAGAGTTAGTGTCACAAATGTGTACCCTTGTAATAATAGTAGTAGTGTTACTATTCATATTGGATTATTGATGCAATTACATTTTGTGGGATTAGATCCTATTTGTGCATCTATTAATATTTCTACTGTTAGAAATGATACTCATGATTTTTCATTTATTAATAATAGTGTCAAATCTCAGGAGTGTAGTATTGCAACTAATGATAGTAATAGCTCACGTCCCTTAATTTGTAATACTACATCATCTAAAAGTAATGTACATGTAACCACAAAGAGTGATGGCTCAGGTGAACTTGATGATGAAACTATTAAAGAAGGTGATGAGCATCTACTGACAATTGATGGTGGGCCAGCAGTTTCAAGTCTTGTCAGTAGACAACCTTGAGACAGAGAACAATATTCTATCAATAGCACCTGGTGAAAGACAGAAGCCTTTATCTATAATGTGTGATGCTACCTTCGAATTAATGTCAAATCCGGACAAATTTCCATTTGGAAGGGGTGGATTTAACACTGAAAGAATAAAAAGCCTAAGTTATAGAAAATACTTCAATCAGCGCCTCCTGAATATAGATGGACGTTTTATTTTTGACCTTTATTACCTCTTTTATGTACAGTATATAGTTGAATCAAAACAAATTTTGGATGATGCGAAAAGCTTTATATGGCGTCAAAGGCCTTATGATAGTGGAATTACAGCTGCTCAAGCTAGAGATCCCAGATGTTTAAAAGAATACGTTCGTAAAGATAAAGCCTATCGTTTTATGAAGAATGTTCGTGGCAGTCCAACATACTATCAAAAAACTTTTTATGATCTTTTGGCAATGGTTAGGCAGCTTGGAACTCCAAATTGGTTTTTTACTGTGTCAGCTGCTGATCTTCGATGGCCTGACTTGATCCAGGTTATAGCCAGGCAATATTGCAAATTCTACACTGATGAACAAGTAAAAAATCTTTCATTTGAAGAACGATGTTATTTGGTAAAACAGAATCCTATAGCAGCAGCAAGACACTTCCACTACAGATTAAATTGTCTCTTTAATGACTTTTTAACATCTTCTGCTAATCCTTTTGGAGTATTACAGGACTATGCAGTGAGAGTGGAGTTTCAGTTATGTGGATCACCTCATGCTCATTGTGTGCTGTGGATCAAGGATGCTCCTAAATTTGGAGTTGATCCTGAAGAAAAAGAGTTTGAATTTATTGATAAATATATCTCTTGCAAATTGCCCTCTGAAGAGGGTCAGTTGCTAAAATTAGTAAAAGAACTGCAAACCCATCGTCACTTGACTTACTGCAAATGTAAAAAATGTCATTTTAATTTTCCTAGAATGCCCTCTTCTAGAACACTGATTGCATCTCAGTCTAGTAGTGATAATAATGTGAGTGACAAAGTCAAAAAATCTCTGGAAAATGTAAGAAAGCTATTAGTGGATGGTCACACTGACATCAGTATTGATGAATTGATTGAGCTAGCTCAAACAAATAGAGAAAAATATAAAAGAGCAATTTCAAGCACATCATCTGGTCATGTAGTAGTTTTGAGGAGAGATCCAAAAGATTGCTTTATTAACAATTACAACGAAAATGTTTTAATAGCTTGGCAGGCAAACCATGACATTCAATTTGTCATTAATGCTTATGCCTGTGTTATGTATGTGGCATCATACATTACCAAGTCTGAAAAGAGTATGAGTGAACTTTTAAAACAAGTTGCTTCACAGGAAAGAACATCAGAATTGTTACAACAGTTACGCAAAATTGGTG
>NW_003546267.1:16875-18862 GCF_000090795.2 Amphimedon queenslandica | reverse complement strand
ACCATCACAGTCATGCTTTACAAGTTGTACTTGAAAATGAACGCAAATATACTGTAGAACAAATTGATAATGTGACCTATGATACACAGAACCCACCCCAGCTTATATGGGATCAATTAGCCCCTGGCACAGAAGACAGTAGAACCAGGAACAATATGCAAGGTGAAGTAGAAAGAGATATAAGTCAGGAAGACATTGATGATAATACTACATTAATTACAAATCCTTGTGATGACAAAAGCAGAAATAATCCTGCTGCTTTATCTTATAGATTTGAAAGTGCTGCTAAGAAAGAAGTCATTGCACCAGATGAATACAGGTCTCTTATGAGAGGTTTGAATGATAAACAGAGACCAATTGCGTTTTTCCATAGGAAATGGTGTAAGGAGGCCATACTCAACTTGAAGAAAGGTATTAAGATTAAACCATACTATATCTTTCTTAGTGGACCAGGAGGAGTTGGTAAGTCCCATGTTATCAGAATTATTCAATCTGATAGTATCAAATTGTTGAAACTGTCTGGTTTCTTTGAACCAGATGAGGTCATTGTGCTTTTGACAGCACCCACTGGGGTTGCTGCTTTTAACATTGGAGAAATGACTTTACATTCTTCTTTAATGCTAGGCTGTAAGAAATATGGAAGCTATAAAAGTTTGTCCCATGACAAAGCTAACACATTGCGCCTCAGACTTGCAAAGCTTAATCTGCTCATAATTGATGACATATCAATGGTAGGCAGTAATATGTTGTTTGATGTACACAGAAAGCTTAATGAGATACTTGTGCAGCCTCATGATGTAATATTTGGCAATCTAAGTATATTGGCAGTTGGTGACTTTTATCAATTGCCACCAGTAGGCCAGTCATCACTATTTGGAACGATGTCACAGAACAGCCTAGCTTGCTTGTATGGCTCTGGTTCATTATGGAAAGAAAATTTTAAGATGCTTGAGCTTGACCAGGTCATTCGTCAAAGGGGAGATACAAATTTTGTAAAATTGCTTGGTCGAGTGAGAACAGGTAGTTGTACTAACGATGACACAAGTCTTAGAAGGTCGTGAGATAATAACTGCCTCAATTGATTATCCTACACATGCACTTCATGTTTATAGGTGCAATGATAGTGTAGAGAAAAGGAACAAGTACATGTTAAATTCACTGGCCAGTGCATCCGATCAATATTCAATAAAAGCAGATGACTCTGAAACTTGTCAAACTGATGACTTTGATTTGCATAAACTTTCTAAAAAGAAGTCTGAAACTGCAAATTTACATCATTTACTTACTTAAGCAATTGGTGCTAGAGTGACGTTGACTATACATATTAACGTGAGTGATGGCCTGGTTAATGGAGCCAGAGGTGAAGTTGTGTATATAGTAAAAGATGACAATCTTCAAGTTAAAAAAGTCCTAATAAAATTATGATTTAAATGTGGGAAAGGAAGCCATTAGAGCCAGTCCATATCGCAACAGATTCAATGATGCAGTCCCTATTGGTAAGGTACAAGCCAAGTTTTTTGCATTTGGAAAAAAGGGAGCTGAAGTAACTAGATACCAGTTTCCTTCAACACTTGCTTGGGCCAGCACTATTTACAAAATACAGGGATTCAACTCTCAACAAAACACAGCACTCTCATTAACATAAAAAGCTTATCACTCTCAAATACAACATTACGAATTAAACTCACAAAAGGAGTAAAAAGGCACAAATCAATCTTGAAATATACTTTCACTGTAAGAGGGACAGGAGACGGAGGATGACATTATGCATAGGAGGGAGTCAAACAAGAGAAGGAATACAGGAGGAGAAACAATACATAAGTCAGGTCAACCAATTAGAGTTATATTAAAGTATGTGAGAATAGAGTAAAGGAGTTTACCGTCAAGTCGTCCCAGTTTAAATACGTCAGCACAAACCTGGGCTATAAAATAAAAGTGTTGGCTTTGTCATGAGCCTCCTCCTTTATGAGGGTCAGGCCCGCCTGGA
>NW_003546267.1:0-16276 GCF_000090795.2 Amphimedon queenslandica | reverse complement strand
TAGTTTCCATAGCAACTATCTAGACTACCCATAAAATGAAAAAAGTATAGCTGTATTATTATTGCAAAACATGTTTTATAATAATAAATTTATCATTATGTTTCAGAAGAATGACTTCAATGAGTCAAGGAGCTTTTATTAGACCATATTCGTACTATTCCATTAAAATGATTAAAATCTTGTGTTAATGACTAAAAGAAGAGAAACATGTAACATTTTTAGGAAGGGCGAGATAATAATAATAATAATAATAATAATAATAATAATAATAAAAATAAATTTTTCATTATTTTTATTAGAGAGGCGTGGCCAAGGTGGGCTTAATTGATTGGCCTTGCCTTCCAATTGCAAAGTTGGCGCAAAATGGCCTTTTATGACCATGTGACTGAAGAAGCTGAAGTTTTTTTCTTCTTACGAGTAACTTATGACAAGTAGTATGGCACAACACTGCTGCCTAGATATATTTAAAAGATTTGAGAGTCTAGTGCTGCTAGCCTGCTACATTTCAGGGTCAACCCTTCACAAAGTCAGACGGCCAGAAAGCATTTTGGAACATAAGTCGATACCAAGTAAGAACTGAGAAATTCTTCACATATTAATGAAACAGAAGGTAGTTGTCTACTGGAAAGTGGTTTTATTTATTTCGAGAATGTCAGCAAAATTGCTGTATTTTTTAATTTTTCTCCTTTGCTTTGCGAGCCTCTTCTCCCTAGCGCTGCTTTTTAAACATTTTTAGCTGATAAACAAAGGCTTGGACTAGTTGTGGAGAAAGATTTATGAGTCTAGAGGACTTAGTTTTTTAATTAAAAAAGTTTAAAAAAAATCTGATTAAGATATGCCGGACAACCCAAGTACTTAATACCCGCTTACGCGGCGAGTCCAATTACAAAATACTAAAATACAGGTAGTAATAATAATTACAAAAAGATAAACAAGATTAGGCACTTGCACTTTAGGAAAAAATAACTATAAGCAAAAGCACCGTTCTTGTGTGGTGAGAGAGGCTCAGAAATAACTATCATTTAGGTACTGGAGGTTTACTGCTTCAATCACTACATTGAGGATATAAGTTTTTAGAAGTAAAAGGTTGATGTTGGCAACAATATATGCAAATTGGGGCACACTTTGCTGATTACAACAGCTTTTCTGTCATATCACAACATGTATAAACTCGTACTTCGATTTCTTGCAATGCATCAGGTAGCTCTAAATCCTGTAATTTAGACCCACAGATATACTCATTATCTTCAAGCAAGAGTACATAATAGGGAGACGAGAGTGTCCTACAGCCTATACTACCTTACTGCATCAGTGTGTAACTGCTAGCTGTCACATCCACATTTTTTCTGTATATTTCTATTAGCAGGAAAGATGTTAATTTGCATCCCTGAATATTATTATAATAATTAATGGGCATGTTTGTTGCTCTTAATAATTTTGTGGGCGGGATTTAGTTATTAATCACATGGCAAGATGGAGAATATCAAGAAAGAAGTGGAGAAAGTGGAAGGTTTTGTCATTTCTGTTGCTGAATATAATGGAGAACAAGCCCTTTTGTTTCAGCACAGTATTCTCTACAATCACTCTCCTTTAAGACCTACCTCTTGATGTAGAATCATCATAACTGGCCAAGCAGGTCAACCACAAGAGTATGTTGTACATATTATCTTAAAAGAGGTGGAATGCAGTACTGTCTCTTCCTCTAATTTTTTACTTCCTCTATTAAGTAAATACTCTCCTTACTCTTCCAACTTTAAGTTTTGTCCTGGCATTGATGAATTAACCTACAAGGATTTTTGCCTAATAGTTCCTTTTCATCCCAAAAGCCTTAGAAGAGTTGAATGTCCCATTCTTTGTATTGATTCAAAGTCATGCCTATTGTGGTGTGAGTTGGGAAAATATGTGCCTCTTGCTACGAGGGAATTAGATTCTGTTTGCTGCCAACATTGTAATAGATTGAAGAATGATTTGGCTCATCAAATGAAGTGGAAGGCTTCTGAAAGCCCATCCAAAAAGGCCAAGAGATGCAGTCCTTCGTCACGTGCCCCATTGATGCATATGTCTCCTAAGAGTCAGTTGAAAAGGAAGAGTAATGCAAAGATAAAGAGAGATAGTGCTGTACGAAAACTGAAGGAGTATGAAATGGATATGGATATCTCTTTAAACAATGAGCAGGATGAGGAAATGAGTGAGGTAGTGGCTACAATTGACAGTAAGTTTTCGGATGAACTAGCTAAGTTGTTTGAGGGGGGGATGATCATGGAGTCGGGGAGAGAATGAGGGAAATATGGGTCACTGATAAACGGGCAGTTCAACAGGTCTTTAAGAAAGATCAAGATCTTAACAGTAAGCTTGAGAATAATGTGTAATATGATGATAGCTAACTTTGTATAGGAAATGGAAAAAGAAGTGATCGATGGAGTATTGTTACAATAAGAATGGGTAAGCATGGAAATAATTGAGACTTTCAATTTATATTTAATTATAATAGCTTGGGCTGTTTTCACTGAGTCCTGCTGCCTCTGAAGCTCTCAAGTCATTCAATATATTACAACTACCATCCCATTCGACACTACAATCATATACTGGAGCATTCCTAGACCAGCCTGGGCAAGTCATAATTGCATTGCTAAACAGGTTTCCCAGTATCTGCTACATTGTGAAAAGCTTAAGACTGATGGCAAGTAGTCACAGAAAGTTGGAGTAATGATATTTGATGAGGTGAAGGTTATTAGTCTGTTGATATGGAATTCTCAAAGTCAGACAGTCATTCGCTTATGTATGACACGAAAGGATCAATCTTCTCTTGGTGATATATATATAGAGTGCTGAATGACAAAGAAAGTTTTCAGCAAACATCGTACATGTTGCAATTTCTATGGAGAGACTTGACAAGTACTCGGACATTAAAAAATTCTATAAACATTTAAAAATACTTTTGATTTGGTTCTTTTGATATTGTTGGGCCATACTACACATCTTCAAACACGATCAATAGTAAATTTCTCTACTCGTGTCATGGAGACAAATAAGCTGTTTCAGCTTCTTTCGTTGAGAGCTATGTTACTTGTTTGTGATGGTGCTTCAAGCAATCTAACTTTCATTAAGGCAACACACGGTCAATTTGGAGAATATCCCATAGTCGGAGGTATAATTCAATTACTGTTGCATATAATTTATATACTTTATATAACAGACAATGAAGAACAATACAAAGTTTCCCCTTTTATGCTAAATCCATTTGACCCACCCAATGTAATTTTTTTGGCTAGTTTGTCCAACTCACAAAGTAAGATATTTTTTGATTGTTCTTTCCTATTTTTACCTTTACCTATATTACATAGATCAAAAACATGATTAATGCACTTCATTCCTCGAAAGATGAAGGTACCAAACAGTTCATGTTCAATAGATTGAAGTTTGGTTGGAGCACTATAGAGGCTATGTATTATCGTGAGTGTGAACGTGCCAAGCAAGTTTTGACTAGAATGGTTCCCATAATGAAGGAAGTGTATATTATACGTGACTCCTGGACCATGTTAAATGTGGCCCCAATAAAAATAATGCAGGTTGACAATGTACAAATCTTTATAAATTAGCATTACTGTTTATTGCAGCAGGAACAAGTCATGTCAGAAATTTTCCGTTACATCACTGAACATCCTGAAGCATGTGATGCTCCGAGTGCAGCCATTACTTTGAAGTACCCAGAGGCTTGAAACAAGTTATGTGAGAGAGGTTTTCTAAGTCATGAAAGAATTACTGATATCAATAGTGGAGTGTTGAAGTCAATTGATGAAGGGTTCAATTTCTTCGTTGAGTGGAGTGATGAAATTCTTCGTAATGGTAAGTGTTATAACTATTTGTGTATACTAATTTAATGAATTACTACAGACCCAAATTTTGACCATTCCAGCTCTTTGCAGCGTAGCTTTCTAGCATGGCAAAGTAAGTCATTTTAATGTGTTACATGCATAATTAACAATTGTCTCCTTTCTCTTGTGTAGGTTTCGACTTGTTACGAATAGATGTCTACAGTTTTAAATCATTCTGCCAATACATTTTTCTACGATTTCAAGGTTATTTTATATCTCCCTTGCGTCTATCTGGATCAGCACTTGAATCTCTTTTCAGCTAGTATAAACATAATGCTAATGGATAGCTCGATGCTGTTAATTTTGCAATGGCTCGTGCCAAACTTTGTGCAACAGACAGTATTAAACCACCATTGTGGAAAAGTGTACAGAGACAATGAACTTTCTTTTAAGTTACTACCCCTAACTAAAAAAATTTATGGACACAGAAATCAGTAAAGAAATTAAATTATTAAATTTTGGATTGTAAAGATGTGTGTGATGCGTTAAGAGTTTGTCACGTAATTTCCGTTCTTTTGTTGAAGCATTCCCTTTGTCCCTAGCAAATTTTTTCTTGTTGTAGACATGAACTCTTCTATCCTTATGTTACACAGTTTACGAACAAATTCCTTGTAGACAGTGTCTATTGCACCTGCATATAGTATGTCATCTATTCCAGTTAATCGATTTTTTAAAATAGTTTTAAATAGTTCTGGTAAAGTGTTTTCCTTTTCCAAATGTGAATGGGCTGCCTGTGATAAAATGACAATAATGTAGACTTTTTAAAAAAGTACTGTACTTACTTTAACCAAGGAATCACCTAACTCAAAAAAGGCCTTTTCATTAACTATTTCCTTGATGCACTCATCTACTTGACTAATGAAAGGTATGAAGTCTAGGTGTAGCGAATACATATATCTTTGATCACAATATTTGATATATATTGGCATATCAGATTTATCTTTTGTGTTTATTGCATGTAGTACATCTATTTGTAGTGACATGTCCTCTATTTTGTGGGTTTCATATGATCGTATAAGTTTATACCTGGAGTGATGCATGTCAGAAAGAATGGCCCTCCAAAACAGAAGTAAACATCATCTTTGTCCAGTTGTGACTCACTACTTTTGTAGTCCGTTCTGCTAAGGACGAGTGCTTATGGACATGCTTGAATAATACTGCATACACGGAAGAGGAGAATGTAATCATAACGTTGGTAAAAGCACTAAAGTTTTGTCCTAAGTTACTGCAAAAGAATGCGAGCCAAGATGACCGAATAACTTCTGTAGATTTGCTGCTGTCCTTAATGACTACAATAGTTGGCGTATTTTGTGGATGCAAAAACGTACTGCATCTAATGTGCCAGTCAATTTGAAAGTTGAAATATTTCTCCTTTTCTTTTACTGTCTCTTTCATACAGTTCAATAAATGTATTGACATGGTAATGAAGCAGAGACTGCAATAGGTGAGCATCAGTAATAAATGCAGCAACAATTGCCATAATTAAAAAAGTCTCTCTTTGTAACCTGATTGTCACTTCCTTTGAGATATGACTCACTTTCAGAGTTTCAATTAACGTTATTATTTCAGTCCTCTCTGCTTTCCTCAATAGTCTTTTACCTTTCTCATTTGAAGATTCACAGTCTGTCTTTGACCCCTTATTCGTGATTTTACTTGATCCTTTTTTCTGTTGTGGCTCTATTGGTCCATTTGGCTTAGCTACTCCATGAGAGATGGGCATCACTCCTCTGATAGACTCAGGATCCTCAAACTTTGATTTCTTGCCAGAAGTTGCACCTTTTTTCCTTTACAAGCTTTTGTCTTAGTCCCAATAGCATCCTTATCAACAGCAGCAGTAGACTGTACTGTTATGTTCAGGTTTGCCAGACGAGAACTTTTTATAAGAACTGGTTCATCATCAGGATTACTTTCAGCATCACTAGATGTATCTGAACCAATATCCTCCATTTTGCCATGTGATTAATAACTAAATCCCGCCCACAAAATTATTAAAACCAACAAACACGCCCATTAATTATTATAATGACATTCAGGGAGGCAAATTAACATCTTTCCAGCTAATAGAAATATACAGAAAAAATGCGGATGTGACAGCTAGCAGTTACACACAGATGCAGTAAGGTAGTATAGGCTGTAGGAGACTCTCTTCCACCTATTATGTACTCTGGCTTCAAGAATAGCTTGTAGCTGAGAATGATGCTCTTGTGATAATTTGTTTGGCAAATACAAGTCTTCACATTAGACATTTATCACATTGCACTATTAATTGAGAATTTTTGACATGTTGTACACTTCCATAAAATGGTGTAGTATTGTTATGGTGGACACTCTTCTTTTGAATATCAGCAGCCCTTTTAAAGGAGGGCCTATGTTCTTCTGAAGTCATCATTCAAAATACCTCACTAAAAGGGAGATAATGTCCTTTGTTGTCACTAGGTGTTGGGTGTAGAATGTGCATAAGGTTCATAAATGCATCCTCTGGAAGTTGAACTGGCTTGCATATGTGACTCATACTAAAAATCTAAGAAATGCACCACCTTTCTGAGGCTGCAATTAACAATGTAGTTAAAAGCCATCAAGCACTATGTAACAAAACAGTTTCACAATTGATTGAAGGCAGGGGCGGATCTAGGGGTGGGCCAGGGTGGGCCAGGCCCACCCAAAAATTTTGTGCAGTAATTTAAAATCAACTTTTTCATGTGGATGACTATGTAAACTGTGAAGCATGACTATGCAAACAATTTTTAAACCACAAAGGAGCTCATTTTAACAGCTTTAATCTTCAAAATTTTGACTCTGAATTCTGGCCTTGTTGGCCACACCCACTAATTACCACACCCAAATCATCAAGGCCCACCCAAGAATCCAATCCTAGATCCGCCCCTGATTGAAGGTGTTTGTCAAAAACTGGCCAAAACTGTAGTCAGCTTAAAAATATTGAATGATATTGACATAGTTTTTTGAGACCTTAAAGACCCTTTTACTGTACTTTAAACTGAGTACTTACAGTCTTGGTATTTCAATGAAACCTTTAACATACCAGTAAGTACATGTACATTTTGCTTAATTATTATATTTATCTTATGTATATATTGAAAGTCAATTCAGTTATTGTTGGCCAAAGGTATTATGTCAACAGTGCAGCTGGATTGAAAAGAAAAAAAACATTAACGGTTGACACTTTCCACTTTGTATCAATACTTGATACTTTGAAATCAGTATTTCAAAGTGAATCAGCTTGGAATTGCTTATTGGAAGGTAAACCATTTATTCCAGGAGTATATAGTGATTTTGATGATGAAACTGTCGCTCAAAATTATTCCGTCCTCAAAACACATCTTGATTTCCTTTAAATTATAGGCTACTATGATGAGCTCGAAATCTGTAATCCCCTTGGCTCTAACACAAAGAAGCACAAACTGGGGATAGTGTTCTTTACCATAGCCAATTTACTTCCAAAATTTCAATCAACCTACAAAGCTATTTTCCTTTTAGCTATTGGAAAAGTGAAAATTATTGAACAGCATGGTATTGATGTTATGCTTCGGCCATTTGTTGATGACCTAAATATTTTAGCAACAACAGATATTGATGTTAACGTGAATGGTTTGTCTAGAAAATTACATGAAGGTTCAATAGCATTTCTAGCAGACAATTTGGCCAGTCATTGTATAGGTGGCTTTAAAGAGTCCATGTCATTTGCTAGGCAATTTTGCCGCACTTGTATGACTGATAAGGTGAGGACTTATAGCAATTTTGTTGAAGATTTTGTCTTACAAACACCAATGGAACATGTCAAGCAGTGTGCTGAAGTAGACGCAGATCAATCTTGTTCATCTGAGTTTGCTATTAATAGAAACAGTGTCCTCAATGAAGCTGTTGGATTTTCAGTTATTACTAGACTTCCTCATGACATAATGCACGATATGATACAAGGTGTTATTAATTATGAACTTCGTTTTTTTTAATATTGTTTCAAGAGTCAATACTTATGTTAAGTTAACTTAATGACAGAATCCACTACCTTCTTTTTCTTGTTCAAATTTTTAAAATTTGTATTTCACCAACAATTACAGATGATACCATCCCATACTTACAAGTATTAATTGAAGAGCACCACCAACTTTTTTGGGAAATATATGATGACAAGAGTTTTATTCCCAAGCTACATTACATGGTCCATTATCCTAACCAAATTCTTTGTCATGGACCTTTAGTTCGGTCATGGACAATGACACATGATGGGATACTCAACTTTTAATGAATTTGAAGAATATTAGTCTGACATTGTCAAATTGTCACCAGCAGAGGCTTGCTTATCATTTACAAACAAATGGTTTATTTAGTCAAGAGACAAAAGTAGGACCAGTAGTTGAGTCAACTCAATTAAGTGACAAAACCATTAAAATAGAAAGACAACTTTCACATTTTAATAGTGACTCAACCATCACAAAATATAAATGGCTAAAAGTTAATTCTCTAAAATATTCATCAAACAATTGTTTTGTCGTGATGGACGTCAACAATAGTGAACCTCAGTTTGGTAAAGAGTTGGAGATAGTTCAGCTAATCTCATTATCACATTGTTATTCATATGTATCAAAATATAAAAGTGTAGCATATGAATGACATTTTTTGTCTTACTCAGTTTGTGAACCTATATCTACTGATATTGATGTTGTACCACTTTGCTCCTTATAATACCCAGATATATTACATTCTTATAACTTTTCTTCTGTGACTTACTTATTTCTTCAATTTTTTATGAGTTAAGTTATTTTAACATGGAACATTGCTGAAAATAACCTACATTGATGGTAAAAATAAGATTCAGGTGGGTTAATTTGCCACATAAGAGGTTAAAACTACCCATCATATTGTAGGTTAATGTTACCACAGTGGGTTATTTTAACTACTCATTTTTTTACTGTGCAGCTACCAGCTTATAACTTGGAAGTAAAGAAAGAGAAGGTTTGATATAGCCTACAATACCTCTACTTTCTGCAGCAGACTATTTCGGAAATAGTCTTAAGCAAAAGTATGCATCTCGACGCATTAATGCATTACTGACACTTTCAAAGATCCACCCCAGCCACATTAATGAGTTATCGACCGTGAAAGGGTTAATAAGGTAAAAATCCACAAATTGGGAATTTTAGTACATTTGGCAAAATAAATTATAGTTCATTCAAAAGTAGCCACTTAAAATGATATATTTTAAACAATTATAAGAACACAGAATAACAAATAATGGATGGTGGAGCAATAGTCTAAAGTTAACTATCTTTAAAAATAATAGGAACTTCGGAACACATAATGACAGAAAAGGATGCTTGAGCATAGCCCTCAAGTCATACAATTTACAAAAATTAATCTGTTTCATCCTTTCACAATGAAGTTCCTTTTTTATACCTTGTAACAAAAATTAATTTAGAGAACGCTATTATGTATACATACATTGTAAACTTACCAAAATAGCATTTTGCATAACATTAGTAGCCCAGAGTTCTCCAAGAAGTAAGATGTTATAGACAAAGCCCACAGAACCATGAAACAGGTCTTGCTAGAATCTCTCTATTTTCTAGTTCTGCACACTACATCTAAACAACTTTGGCTTGATGATACAGTTTAACTATGACAGAAAAGCAAGTACATGGTATATAGCCTCTATAAATGGACACTTTCTATAGCATACACCTCCATTTAACGGACAGCACCTAGTGTACCAATTACATTCCCTACTGTATCAAATAAGTTTGACATGAAGAGTCGAACGCCTGGAAATGAGGACAATTTAAATAAATGAAACAAAACTCCGAGTAAATGTACTTGATTACATGCAATTTACATGTAGAATTGTAAAAAAATAATTAGCGATAGACATACTTCCTCCATGCAAGATTCTTTTAGTGTTCATTTAGGCTAGCCAAGCAGCATGCCTAAAAACCGAATGATAATTCTACCTAGCAGCCTGGCTACACCTGACTAAGGCTGGGTTTACACATCACTGAACCAAAAACTCATTTGTTTCTGCAAGGTAGACTTTGAACACCAAATTCTATCACTTTCTCATTCTTACTGGAATCATAAAACAGCCACAAAACTATATATAACATATATATTTATATATAGATTGCATTGTTTCCACTGCTGTGTAAACTTCATATATATATACACTAACACTCACTTAAATACAAAAAACACTCTATCAGGCTTTCCCTCTTAGAAGTTCATATGGTGTAGATATCAAGAGCAACACTAGACAAGAGCAACACTAGACAAGAGTAACACAAAACGGCTAGATCACACGAAATTCTTTTCCTCAGAACCATCCATTATTATTGGCCAGTATAGCACATGTGGTGCACGTACACTTGTCTACAATGTATTAATTTGGCACTTCCTTCTGGACTCAAACTGTCCTGGTCAATCTGGAATATTTTCAAAGGCACTTCTGTTTTACTGCTTTGGAAGGAAGAGACACATTATGTCTCTAATGTTTCATGAGACATCACACAGCATGTCCATGGCAGGTGATTAGTATCAAAATTATGATAATTGTACATGGTGCCTGCTGTGGGTCTTGCTTGAGCTTGTGTTAGTGTCTTGTAATCTGTCTTGTGATGGTTCACAGCAGCCACTTTAAGGAGTTGGCAGCTGCTACTAATGGTCTTGAAGAACAGTTAAAATGTGTAGTAGATAAACTTGAAGATAATAAAAGTAAAGTTATTTTTACACTGGTTCTTAAAGCAGCCTTTTTAGTAACTAGTTGTACTCAACCCAGTACTAGTGGCACTCAACCTAGTTTTGTTGCTAGTAAGCAAAAACCAGGTCCACTTCCCACTGTGTCAAGCTCTCAAATGAATTTATGGAGTCCAATGGCTGTGTTGGGAAGGAGGAGAGGTAGCACAGCCACTAATAAAGGAGGAAAGATCAAAAAATATAGAGTACCGACTTGGACACACTCTTTTGTCTGCTTTGCAAGCACAGAGCAGGAAGTTGTTCCAGATCCCAGTGATGAAGCTCTCCTTTAAATAGCAGGGCATGGCGAGATCAAGATTCAGTTTGATAGTGATTTTGATGCTAATGGAAGACATGAAGAAATTCTCGTCTAATTTCCAAAGTTAAAGGAAAGTGGTGGATATGAATTAATGACAACTCAAGGGAAAGGATCAAAGCTTCTATAAAAGATAGATGTCCCTCCATCTTGATATAGTGTGGCCTATTTAAAAGTAGTACACAATGCTTGAATTTTCATCAAACCTCTGCGAAGAGATGTTCCTCTTTTACCAGAGGAAGTACTTGAGGTATACTATTATATATATTTGAGATTTAGCTAAATGCTTTCCTTGACATTTACAAATGAGAGAAACCTTAAAAGAAGAGTGCAAGTATTGCAAGAAGAAAATTGATTTTAGTTTACAAAGACACTTTGATGCTTCTTTGAAAAATAATGTAATAGTATGCATGTGAATTTTGAATGTGAGTTTGATTACTCTATAGGATTTTGTGTTATTCACATTATAGGATGAGCAATGTGTTGCTGATCCTTTCACTTCTATTGCTTCCCCTGTTTTGCAAGAGCTATCAATTAATGATCATGGAATTACACAAGAAGGTACTTCGACTGAAATCAGGTCAGTTGCGTGTACATTTCAATGATTTCATTTTGTATTTTAAATTTGGTCTTATAGCAGTGGATTACCCTGTTGTTAATTCTCCTAAAGTGGTAATTGAACATGAAATCAAATTAGTTTAAGCAATATTAACATTCAGTTGTTTATCATGATGTAGGACAAATGCTGATTTTGTAAAACAAATAAGTAAAACTGTTAACGACGACTTTGAGTTCGATATGATTGTAAGAAGGTCTAATGTACTTCTTAATGCATTACAACAGATGCAGAAAGCGACATTTGATCCTAGGAAGAGACTTAATGTAATGGTATACTTGAGATGTATCTATTAATTTTTACTTAATAGGTGATGTTTGTTAGAACAGCAGGCGTCTGTTGTGGGAGGATTGACAAGGGAGTTTCTGAGGCTCATCAACCATGATATGAGTAGTTACATTGATTCAACTGGTTTATTGAAGCATAATTCCTAAGCATTGCAGGTATTTATAATATTAAAGATGACATTACCATATACACGTATGTATTACAAAAGATAATGTTCATTTGAGATTTGGCATATTATCAGGAATGGCTGTAACACAAGGAGGAGGATCACTTCCTATTCTTTCACACTCAGTTGTCAATTTTTTTGTGGATTTAACCTAGCTGATTTGTCACCTGCTATTATTGAAGTAGCAGATTCTGGTACAATGACTATCTTAAATTAGGTAAGTGACTTGGTACAAAATTGACGTGCATTTACTTGTTGGTATCTTAATTATTTTAGTGCTATTGTTAGCAGTACACAGGTGTTTTGATCTGCTTGACCTCAAAAAACATTATTAAATTTATATTTGTAATAATTCATTTTTAGTACCATCATAAATTTGTAGGTAAAAATCCATAAAAGTAGTACTTATTATTATTGTTAATATTGTATCAGTAATTATAATTAGTACTATGTACATGTAATTACTCTGTTTACTATTGTACATGTACAAGGACTATAAATGACAACATACCATATAGTGGAATATTTGATGGTGCTTGATAAAAAAAATTATTATAACGATTGCATAATTATGGCTTTTATATTGAAAAATTTGTTAAAAGTCATTGAACATGCTCACAATAAAGCAATATAGTTGATATTATTTTGGCAAATTTATCGTTAAGTTAATTGCCAATTTTGGAAGCAAAAATTTGCCAGTTTTTCCCACTATTATGGTATATTGTATTTCATGCAGTTGTTCTTAATGCACAGATATAAGGACACTGTTATTTTTCTAGATTAATTCATGCAATGAAATCACTGAGCTTAAGAAACTGTTGACAGACAATGTAGAAATGTGGTTTAATAGTGGTTTTAATAAGCCAGTCACCAAATTGACTATGAAAGAAAAGGAAAGAATCTGTAAAGCGTCATTCTGAAAAGTCATTGCGTCATGGTAAACATGGACGACAGAAGTTGAGCCAAGTTTAGCTCTAGTGTCACTGTTTCAACGTCTGACCAATCAAACTCACCCAATCACATGGAAATAGTTACTCATTACTTGCTGACATGAAGCTTGTGGAAGCCGAGAGAGATTATCCTTGTTTGTGGCAACTGTCTTCATGCTCTTGAAAAGATCTTTGAGCAAAGGAGAATGCTTGGAAGGCTGTTGCCTTCAAGGTTATTGTATATAGGTTTGCTTTAAATAAATTATAATTAATAGCAATTTTATTACTTATAGCCAATGTCTGCCTCACTCCCTCTCTCTCGTTCTCTATCTCTTAATGATAGGTTGGGGAAGGTCACACAGTAGAAGATTTTTGTAAATGGTGGAAAACATTACGTGACAGATTTGTCAGAGAGCTTAAGAAAGTTAAAAAAAGAAAAACAGTGGGAGAAAGGCCTGTTACGTATCTTGTTGGCCTTTATTTGGTCCAATGAGTTTTATTACTGACACTGTTAAGCATAGAACGTAAGTAGCAATATCAGGTATACACATGTACAATTGTACATTATAGGTCATCCAGTAATTTTGTTGCTGAAACTGAAACTGAAAATAGTGTCACTACTGAAGAAGATACAATACCCAGTTCTGATGGAGATATAGTCGGTTCAAGTTGAGTTGTCACAGGAAGTAAATCAATTTTTGCATCATCAAAACTTGCTTTTATTTTATAAATAACAAAACATTAATAGTAATGAAATGCAAATGATATTCACGAGTGTGATGTAGCCTACACGTAATAATTCATTAGGGCGGCTCCCTTTGAACTAGAGTGGAAGGACCCATTCAGAACCTTCCAGAGTACCTAGAGACTCAATCTTGGTACAGACTTTCGGAAGAACCCGTTTTGCAAGTTTACTAAATTTCAGGTTGCTAGAATTAGTGATTAAAAAAGTTATAAGGGGTGGTACTTGTGCAACTCAACTTGAACCGACTATACATGGAATAATGAGTCTTCCAGCAGACCAGGTGATGGAAGGTAAATGCTTGATACAAACTTTTTCACATTTGACATCTTTTGTTACAGTTGTAAATTTTCAGCTCTCCCAGCACCATCAATCAAGTTTTTTGCTCCGTCTTCACCATCCACACATCCTGATAGACAATATAGTGATGGTTCAGTGGTTTGGAGAAAGTTGTGAAGTGCTATTGCTGCTTTCGTGAACACTTCTACTTTTTCGGGAAGAGCAATAATTCAATTTCGAAATATGCACCATCTTGCTAATATTCCAAATGCATTTTCAATAATACGGCGGGCTCTACTGAGTTTATAATGAAATATTGCTTCATCTTTTACACACAGAAATACAGTACTGAAGTAAACATGTTCAATTATGCATTATTTACCTGGTACAAAACGTCCAGGATAGGAGCGTAGCATGTAAGATTTTAATTGAAATGCTTCATCCCCTACTATAACGTAAGGTAAAGGTTGTCCATTGCTATCATTTGGTAATGGAGATGGAGCTGGGATGAAGAGTGAATTTGTCTCCAATGCTTGACCAAAGGCAGAGTTCAATAAAACCCCTCCATCACTTTGACGGCCAGCTTCTCCAATGTCAACGAGGATAAATCTTAATTCAGTAAGGTAAGGTATGATCAAAAATCGTAAAGTTCTTACCTGTACTCAGAGTCACAAATAGCCAAGAGAACAATAGAATGAAACCCCTTATAATTGTAGTAAGCTGAACCTACATTGGGTGGTGCCTGGATGTTAATATGTTTGTCATCAATAGCACTACAATAGCATTGTTAAATACCATTTTTAAGCAAATTAATTTTGTGAATTGTAATCACAAAAGAATTTGCAAAATTAACCACTATGTATATGACATACCCAGACATGTAAATAAAATTGATTTTAATTAAAGTAACCAATACAGTGAGGAAAATTCTATATTTGTTCAAACTCTTTACTAATTTTAAGCCAATATGCTGTACTTGTTGGAGCTGCTAGATACTCTGGTTGAATCTCAAACCAAATAGCTTCACAAGTTTCATACACTATTCTAGAAACATTCGTAGGGCTAATTCTGAAACTGAACGACAATGACATCTGCAGTAAACATAAAGGTATGTATACAATAAATTAATAAATTTATATCTTACTGACCTGTGACACACATGTAGCTTAGAATCTGAGGGTGAGTGCTAATCTTTAGCTGGACTAATGGTGGGACGTAGTGAGCTACTGTAGTCTCTCCTCACCAATGAAGGTCCAACACTTTATGATACATTCTAATGAATTTATGAACAGTCATTCTTACCTTTGATAGCAGAATATCAAACTTTTCTAAGGACATACTTAAAATGGCTCTCCCTGTCTAATAACCTTATCTCCTGTAATAAATTGTGATATGCACCTTGTTCTCTCCTTCTGTTGTACATTTGGTGTATCCAAAACTTTTTGCGATGCTTTCTCCTTCTCCGACGAGTTATATTAAAAATAAAAGATAACTCTTCCTGACTAAAATTGGAATCAGCCATGTTTTAATGTGTGGTTAGACTCAATAGACTGTTACAGGTTTAATTGAGGGTTAAAATTTGCTGCCTGTGTGCCTACAGTACGATATATTGTAAATCTACATATGAAAGGCGTTGGAGAAGTTGATGTCATTAACAACATTGACATTAATGCAGCGTAATATTGTAAATCTGCCTTAACCCTTCACTATGTCATATTGCATTCTTTGGCTGAGCTGTCACAGTTTCGAGGAGGTTTGTGGAACATTATTCTCATTTACTTCAGTCATTTTATTGCATGTGTAACCAGAATATTCTGCTGACAGCTAGTATGTCAAAATAACAATTTGTGACCATAATTGACAAAAGGTACCTTATGGCGGATTTTAAAATTCATCATTATAATGAAAAATATCAACCGATGAGTGCTCCATTGCACAAACATTGTTTCTAAAAGTTACATAGTAACTTTTTGCACACTGTGGAGTAATTTTATGATAAATGGAGTTCAGGAAGTTGGATTTTTATGGCTATAAAGACACATTTCACTACCCGCCATAAGGTACCTTTTGTCAATTATGGTCACATTTTTGCACTCTTTACACTTAATATATTTTAGATAATCTGCAACAACTGTATACTATGGTCAAATTCTCTGAAAAGGTAAGCAATGCAAGAGATAGGGAGGAGGCAGCATATATGTCATTTGTTACTTAAATGGAAGATTGCAAAGGAGGGTAATGTATATAACCCCAAAATATTATTTGGCATGTTTTTTAGCAGATGTATGTTCGCAAAACTTGAGAAGATTCTTTCTTTTTTCATT